>NW_017537056.1:64926-89524 GCF_001853355.1 Bactrocera latifrons
ACAACCACGCCTGAAATCTCGATTATCACTTTATCATGCGAGAGTATAAAATGTTCGGTGACACCCGAACTTAGCCCTTCCTTACTTGTTATAGACTACTTTTGAAAACGTCTACATCAACTGTTGTATAGGGTCACTCAAATGTTTGACAAAATAAGAAAAAAATTGTTTAAAAATAAAAAAGTGCTATTTCGTCAAGATCAATAAAATATGAAATCAATAAATTGGGCTTAAATTGGTCTCAACGGATTATCCATATTTTCTCAAAGAATGCTATTTTTCGGTCCAACAAAGCAAAGTTTTCAGAGCACCCTCTTAATAGAATATTTGATAAGAAAAATGAGCTATTTCAGTAGACATCTTTAGGTTAGAGTCTTTAACATGAAAATTTACTTTCTTCTTTCGTATTAAATTTATATATTTGGTCTTTAACTACATTCATACGGTTTGCTACGGTCGCAGGATCTTGAAGAGTCACTGAAGGAAAAATTTCGTATAGATGAAAATCGGCCAGATTTTGGTTACAACGAGGCTACTATCCGCTTCACAGGTGCATTTCTTTTAGGAACTATGTTTTCAGCGTGTATGGAAGCTATATGCTATAGCGATCCGATCTGAACAATTTTTTTGAAAATTACATTGTTGCTTTAGAAAATAATCTATACCAAATCTAGTGAATATATCTTGTCAAACGCAAAAKTTTTYCATACCAGCACTAGTGCGAAGAAAATCTAGAAATTATTCATGAACAACCATTACATAAGTTGGCAGTTTGGTGTGGTTTTTGGCAATGCTTTGAATATTCATATTTTGGAAAAAGACAAAAAATTGTGTATTGGAAAGAAATTATATGTATAGTGCGATGTTGGCAATATAGTCTTTAAAATCAAACTCCAATTACATACTAATTTCTAATACATACTATATATAGAAAAAAAAACCAAAAAAAAAAAAAAAATCTGCGGAACAAACCGTGCACACACCATTCGTAAGCCCAAATGTTTGGTTAAAATGCAATAAATCGATGTTTTGGAGATGTCCAATTTCATTTCCATGAATTTCAATGATGATTTCGGCTGATTTTTGATGAATTCACGGACAGTTTTGATGGAAGTTCCGGATCCGGAATTTCACGGATTTTGTTAGGCAAACATGTTGATCGTCATTTATGTCCTCACGTCCACTTTGAAAACATTAAAACCTCTTGTTCGAAGCTCATTTTCGCGCCGATAGCATAAACATACTGATATCAGATTGTTTTGTTTATAAAAAATAGAAAATAGAATTTAAAAAAAAATATTGAAGTTTTTCAAATAACTGCAGACTTAATTAATTTGTTAATTAAAAGATAAACGTTAGATAACCTTCTTTTAAAAATAGTAGATTTAAGGATTAAACATCGTTTAAAGGTATAGCTATCTGCTTAAGCCTGCCTTAAAAGTTGCCTCCTACCTAATGGTGAAAAACTCCTCCTTCATGGTGAAAAACTTATTATTGCTAAACTTAATGAGCTAGCTAGAGAGATCAAGTGTATCTACTCAACTTTAAGCTTCATTAATGCATTGAAGAACTTTTAGGCTGATTGTGTTTTTTTTTTTCACCACTTTACTTAAGTGATATACAAGAATTTCTTTAATTCAGATTTCATATTACATTTGGAAAGTAAGTATATTTTTAAATAAAAAGAAATTTTCTCCAAAAGTAAGTGTAAGAAATGTAAACTTCATTCCTTGAACACTTTAAATTTAAATAATTTAGCAGTTTTAAGTTTTGCTGTCACAAGCTATAAAGCCTGTAAGTATGCAGCACACTTTTATAGTGAATTTAAATRTCTGCTTTCAGAGTAAAAGYATACKTTYTCTTGTCTCTATATACATATGTGYGTCTTTGTATATACAWAGAGTGCTCACATATGTACATAMATATATAGCAAGTAAGTATGGCAAGTATAAAAACAAAATGCTAATGGTAACGTGTAAACGTCACGTACATTGCACACGAGCACAACGAAAAAAGCGACCGAAAATGGAACTAAAAACACAACAGAGAAAGTACGAAATTTACCTAAGTAAATAAGTATGTAAGTGGGTGTAAAAACCCAGTAAACTAAATTTAGTACTTTTATTTTATGGAAAAGTAAATATTACACAACAGATGAGAACAAGTATATCATTGTGGGTGCTAAATGTTAAGGCAATGGYGAAGGCTTCAGGAAATGCTGCTAGACGAGTTTACAGCTATCCATTACATGAAGTGTAGCTAGGAACGTGTTTTGTCATGCTTTTATTTTACAAATTATAAAAATTATTTCATGATATGATACAAATGATCAGTCCATTTACCCATGTCGTTCTGTTCGTCTATCATATACGCTTCTGAAATATAGATCTAAATTGTTGTAAGAGTCTTTTCCTACCTCTGAAACTCATTTGTCGGCACCCTCCGATCATACAGACTACCCATCAAAATCAAATGGTATAGAAAACTCTTCGATTTGGTAGGATATCTTCACGAAATTTGGAATAGATTATTGTGTAAGGCAACTTCGATAAAATTGTCAAGATATACTRTATGTAGCTGACACTCAATTACACCGATCAAAATCAAATACTTGTATGAAAACAATTTTTTCTGTGAAGGGTCCAGGAGCACCTTCGAAAATCAATTTGTGGCGTTAAAATGCTAAAAATTATTCCAAACCCCAAAAATATTATAAATATATCTGAATACAGGTATTGATCGAAGAGTAAGTCAAAATTTTGATTTTTAACAAAACAAAAAAAAACAAAAAAAAAAAAAAAAATGAAAAAACAAAAACCGCTTCACAATAGAGTCGTGTTTTGTAAACTGAACACTTTAGAGAGGCTTAAAATATTGAAATTTTTATTATAAATCTTTTTCCTTTAAAAACTACCTGTCAAATATATCTATAGGGTCGAGTGCAAATTTCAAGTCGATCGGTTCAACCGTTCCGGAGGAAATTTCTTTTGAAAACAGCATTTCGAGAAAACTGTCTATTAGAGCCGATTACACCGAATTTAAAAGAATTATTAGTAATGATCTTAGGTGAAGTCGGTTTTGAAGTCTTTTCAATAGTAACAAACCGTTGCTCTTGAACTCTCGGAAAAGTCGACAGACAGATTTTCATGACCCACCAAAAGAGATCTAAAATAGTTCTATATAAAACTAGAATCAATAKATTTGCTCTGAAGAATGCGTAAAGCATAAATGTGGGTGTGTATATAAAAAGTTGTCTTGCTCGTAAATGTGAACTTCATCACTCGTTGTATTTTATTTAATCTGTCCACTAAATAAATAATTATATAATATAACAGACTTTGCATACTGTGACCTGTGTCGCTTGAAACATTGCGGGGGGCCAACACGCTGCGAAATGTTTGCCAATTAGGCATTGTGGCATGCTCGCTTGTGGTACCATGCAGTCATATATTATATCTTACAAGCTTGCTCGTTCAACACTACTACTACTGTGGTATATATAGTATATATACTTATATGATTATATATATGCAGACCGATAGCATTTCGCGTGTTATCAATTTGACTTGTTCCGCAMAACAAACGGAGAAATAGAAATTTTAGTGCCTGAGTATGCAGCACCATGAAAGCGGCGCATAACGGATGATGAAGCTGCAGTTGAGTGCTCTGCGAGCGCGCAAAATGTTGACCTGCGGGTGATAAAATATGGCTTGCTAAATTATTGAGCCGAATGCTTGTTTGACTTGGTTATTCGGTGAGTTGCCACCCGATTTATTTGCTTTCGTGTGTGTATAGTAGGTATTTGCTCTGCAGCAATTGTCGCTTGGTTGGTTGTGCTCCTGTTGCTCTGGTTCATGTGTTAAATATCATTTCAAGTCGCTGGTGTTAGTGCTGCTGTTGTTGACTCTGCTTGTGGTTCTTGTTTGCTCGCTGATTACTTGTCGTTTAAAGCTCAAGTTGGCACATCCTTGCACTGGTTTTATTTTTAGCTACAAAACCATATATTACTTAGTATGTGTCATGAGCATTTCGCTTATTTTTGTTTGTGCAGCTGATTTTGGTTTTGCTTTACGAGCTTGGTTGGCAGTTTTTATTAGTACTTGTCATTTATAAATATCACGCTTCTGCTATTCATTAACACGGTTACGTTTTTTATTAAATAAATATTTGTAATTTAGCGTGTGGTAGGTCTTGTCATGCAAGATTTTGTAACTAATGAATGAAAGCAAATGGAGGTTTGAGATGTAGTTTGTCAAAATATGTGATGAGAACTTCAAATGCATAGAGAATGGGTGGAAAACTAATTTTTGTTTCTGAATTTTGAGAATTATAAGATTTTGTATTCTATTCTTTCATATTATAGTTAATTATATGTATAGTACAAGTAGTGAATCGAACAGTTTGTTTCTTCAAAATGGATAAGGAAGCGAAGCAAATGGATCTAGCAGTGAATGAGGGCAAGACGAAATATCTCCAGTCTCTCACGTCACTGTTGACAATCATAACTTCGCAGTCGCAGATAACTTCGTCTCTCTTGTAACCAGCATTAACACCAACAACCATGTCAACCCCGAAATTCAACGCAGAATAACTTATGGCAAAAGGTGCTAATTTGCACTGAGTAGCCAATTTGGAAGTAAAGTCCTTTCTCGACGTAAAGAAAAAAGACCTAACCCGAATATAAGTTATTTCAATTCACTCATTACTCCCGACCTGTTAAAGATAGCCTTAAGTTTAGAGAAAAAAAAAAAAAAAAAAAAAAAAAAAAAAAAAAAAAAAAAAAAAAAAAAAAAAAAAAAAAAAAAAAAAAAAAAAAAAAAAAAAAAATGACCTAAAATGCAAAACAAAACTTGGTAACATTGAAGATAACTCAAATGAGTCAACTGTATACTCTCTCCACCTTACACCTTACATGTAATTTTTTAACAGGAGAGGAGAGAGTCATCGCGTTCACAGCTAAATGGAAAAAAAAAAAAACGGAATTATTGGACAAATTTTCTTGGTCTAATGTTCATGCGAACCAATTTATGTAAACTTAACATTGGTAATTCAGAACTTAGGTCTATAAAAATTTCAATTTTAGAAAATATTACCAGAAGTAATTAATCATATCATATTCAAACATTATTTTCAAACTAGTATATATAAATAGAACATCGTTATACTTATGAGCAGGTTACGAAAGCTAGTTCTTTACTAATTTAGAATTCAGTCATAATAAACGCAGCCACCATAAGCTTAGATAAAATATTATGTGTCCTATACGGTGACGTTATACATCTATGCAATGAATATTTTAATGTTATGGAATTATTGGATGACTTTGAGGCACCATAAGTGGAAGTAGATACCCCTTAATAACTATTTTTTAATCGGAAAGTCACTCTTTCTCATTAACTTTAAACTCAATTGTATAAGTTTGGTGCTGAAAGCGGCACTCACACATAATTAGCAGATAAGTGGAGTATTTGAAGATGGCTAATAATTGCATAAGCGAGCGCTCAAACTTCAAGATGACAACAATGAAGAAGAAAGTAGTGGACGAAAACACAAAAATTCCTCAGAACGATTTGTGTTTATCGTAAAATTAAGTTGATGGAGTGCGCTGATATTCTGAAGATAACAAAGGAAGACCTTGTTTTGGGTGAAAAGGGGAAACTGAGGACACCTGACCGGAACGCTTTGAACACATCGTGTGGGAACATTGGGTAATGATATTAATTTTAAACTCTTAGTAGAGATCATAAGTCGTGTTTTAAATCGAAGAATATTGTGGTAACATTTTTCGAGTATTTTTCGCAACTAACATTTCTCTAAATTTTAGCCACCGACTCTTTGGTCATAGATGTCAGCAATTAAATTGATTTAAGACTTGAAAACTTATTGTTAGACTTAAAAAAGAGCAGATCCAACAAATTAAGAAATAATTGACAAAAAAAATAAAAATTTTTTTTTTTCAAAAAAATATTCGCTGGAAAAAAGTTTAGTGCTATTGAAAGTGTAATCGATGAAATGAGCCACCAGTTGAAGAAAAATTTAAATCGAGCGAATACCACACTTTGTTATCGCGTAAGCTCTGTAAGTTACATAATGAATATTATTTATTCCCGTAAATACTTTTCAGTTAATTCGTTTATTTTCTCACTTCATGGATAACATTTGGGTAGTACTTCATTAGATTGACCACGAAATAGTCTGAATCACCATCCGATAGGGAGCGTATGGCCTCTAAATACGAAAGAAGGAAACCCAAAACAATGACAGTGCCTAATCTACACAATCTTTTGCAAAGTACAAGGGGGTTTGGCGAGCCACCTCCATGTATATCACACGCTTTTAATATAAATATAAAAACTCTGCCATTAAACGATAGTAAGATGGACGTACAAAGTGATTTCAAATCTTTTATGAATTCAATCTCATTGAATTTTTGGCATAAGAATCACAGAAAATGCAKAAGTATGCTCTTCTTACCTTTAAAGCAACGAAAGAGCAATATAAATGCCATATGCACTCTAACATACTTATAATAAYTTTGCCAAACAACAATAGTAAATCAAATTAATTACAACGACTGGGGTGGATTAGCTTGAGCCGAAAGCCRAGCATGCATATCATTTCAAAATCGAATTAATCAACTTGCAGACATAGAAATAGAAAAGCAATAAATCGGCTTTAGAGGTGAGCTCCAATTTGGCTAAAAATAGTAAAAGGCTAAAGCAATTGCTCTTTAGCAAAACGCATTGAATGTTGGTCTGCGTTTGGATAAAATTTATTACTACCAGTAAACGCAACTCACGCAGTGCATTTCAGCAAGATAAAATGTTATATCAGTATGAGTGAATATGTAAATGTAGATTGCTGAGGTTAAGCCGCAGGCAAAATACCCTACTCAATAGAGAAATCTGAATTTATTTCAAACAATTACACGCTATTGCCAAAGAAGGTCTCGCTGTCATTGCGGATTTGWTTGCGGCTACTTTAGGCAGCAAGCGGTTAACTATTGGTTTCCGCAAAATGCTAAGCATGCTTGCTGCAGCATTTAAATATTAACATTTTCGTTTTGTGCAATTTTCTACTGCTGCTTGCTACTTCTCTTACAAATAAAATGAAAGAAAAGTAAGGCACTTTGTTATTGTTGGCTGATCCTTTGGGTATTGGTTAGGTGTTTATGTTTTCCCTCCACATGACTGCCTGCTGTTGGCGGTTGAGTTTTCATTTCAATTTAATGTGCGTCTCAGCGGCTAAAAGCAAAAGCACAAAGCGCACAAAAAACAAAACAGACAAAATACAATATCAAACGCTTATGCGAACGCAAGCGGCGGTGGGCGAGCAAAATACGCCCTAGAGTATGCAAACATGTATAAACAGGTATATATTAAATGTATGTATGTATGTRTGTGTGTATTGACGCTCGTATAAATTGCTGTTGACAGTTTTATATGACCCGCTTTAAGCGTGCAATCGGTTAAGGTTAAGCTGCCAGCTGGCAGTTTCCTTTTTCCTCCTTCATTTGTGCAATTTCCTACTGACGCAAAGTGGCACACAAACATCCGCACAGTTACATATATGTATAGTATGSAATATATATTACAAAAAGTGTTTKTCTCGTTGTAAATATTTCTTTGATGTTTTCAAACTTACTTGTCGGATCGAAGCCGGTTATGAATTCCGGGCAGCGTTCGTAGGCGGAAGTGCCGGCGGCAGTATCCGGCCAACAGAGCCAACCATCAAATGTGCCAGCGCAGTAAGTTTCACCTGGGTGCATGTAAAAGAACAATGAGAAAATATGAATAGCAAAGCAAAGTGAAAAGTTTATACAAATATGTAAAATCATATACAAATACATATATATAAATATATAGTATGTGGTTACGTGTGTGCATGTTTCTAAATTTTTGTTTTGTCACAGCCCGTTATTGTGTCATATTTTCGCAAAAATTTGAGTGACTTAATGCCAAAATATTAAACAGAGTTAGATACATTGCCATAGCATATCATATTGTGTGTGTGTGTGTGTGCGTTGAATTTTGTTTTGACACGCGGTGCGAAAAAGTCAAACTTTGTTTCATATTTTCAGTTGTTCATTATGCTTTTCACCTTTTTTGCGGTTGCAAAAATATCGCTTTGTACACAATCTGGTTTGTTTTGCAAAATGCTAAGTCATAATAAATCTGGCTTGCCTTAGAACTAAAGGTTTTTGGGCAAATTTTAATTTTGTAATTTGCTTATTTGGGCATTTGAATTTTAATCTCTTTCATGACATTGCAAATATTGCAAACATTGTTTAAAGTAGCGTTCGCTTATTTAGTTGACTTAGTTAAATTTTGGTTAAATTAGTTTTTTCAAATTTTATTTTAATATTTGCATAATTAAATTTATATATGTTAGGTATTAGGCTAGAAAGATCTAGGATATATATCGTCACTTAAAATGCAAAAGATTCAATACATCATGCAACAAATATGTAGCATAAAATTTTAAAATACCAATACAAAATACATACATATAACCATTTTATAACCAAAACTCAAATTTTGTTTCAAAAAAGTGTTGTCTATTATAGTTATTATATCGTTTTTCTTCGCCTGCTATCTTAAGAAAAGTGATGTTACAGTAATTTGTATTTTAGATAACGTTATATAGAGCCAAAATAAATTATTTTTTCCCTAGAAATCGGAATACTACCCAGAACTACTACCTTTTTCCCAATTTCGGACAAAATTTTCATGAAAAAACTTTAATATATATACTTTAACATATATCAAACTAATTGCCGCATGTTTGTCTGTCTACCCAACCAATGACGACAACCCGATACTTTGATGCGAAATGTTGTGTTTGATTTCAAAGTTGCCGCCATTTCAGAATCTCTTCACAGTTGACGAAGTTAAATTTATTACGATTATATATCATACGAAATTTTGGTTCTACGACCGCCAAGCTTTCAGTATTTCTAAAATTTTTTCAATACAATGGTTTTTCTATTCCTAACACTCCACTTTAGGGTTGTCAACACTTTACTTATGCCGATAAATTTAAATTTTGCGTTAATTTTTGGGCACTGTTTACGTATAATAAGTCAAAAAATAGGACGATTCGGAAAAATTTTTCAATGGTATAAAATCATTCCATTTTTAGTGCATTTTTCAAAAAATTAAAAAATTAATAAAATCGTACTATGACCATGGATTCCACATATGGTTCACATGGGATTATGGGTTTAAAAATTTTTTTTATTATCTTGTTAAGTTCTACATCACCTGTAGAATATTGTCCTAAATTTTTAAGTTGATCCGAATAACAGTTTCGGAGATTCAGCCTTGAAAACCTGTGCGCCCGAGGCTAGCAAACTTAAAACGCGTTTTTCTCGAATTGGTATGAACCGCACCCAAAGAAGTTTAAAGCTGCCCAAACGTTTATGGTCAAAATTAAAAAGGTGTCCACAGCAAATTTCACGCGTCAAACGAAATTATAGCACGAAAATGGTTCTCGTCAATTTTGTAAGTAATGTTTTCATAATTTTATTTTAGCCTAACAAAAACAAAGAAAAAAAAWAAWARWWRWRAAWWAWWWAAAAAAAAAATWAAAAATAGCAGTAAAATCAATTATCTTCTAGCAAAAACTATGTGAGATATCAAGGCTGATGACCTTGCTAAGACTGGTACCTCAAACTCAATAACTGCGGAATGGGAACGGAACTGAGCTTAGTTTGGATTTTATGGTTCACTGCTGAATTTCTATGCAGTTGCAAGCTCCCTTCGGCTCCGAGTAAATTGTAAGAGTTCTAGAGAACTCCGCTCTTAGCAAATTACATCTTTCTGTGATTGTAGCTGTTTGGAAGAAGTTGTGATAAAATTACATCACAACTTTTGAATATTTGGCTATTAGAAGTGGTTTCCTGAAGGACGTCCCCACTTTGATGCAGCATTAGCCACCCTACCCCAACCTATCCTATATAAGATATCATAMAAAAAAGAGGTCCAGAATTAACCTTAATGAGATATATGAAATAAATAATTTTCGTCCTTTTAACAAATATGTATATCGTTMAATAGAATGTACCCATATATCGAATACATATGAAAACTAAATAGAGCTGAYATTGGCCAACTTCTATCCTCTATACATGTAGGGTTCCAAGTCAGAATTCCAGAAAATTGAARATTAATACAAGACTGATAAAAGCGTTTTGCATCAAGAAAATATTGTGTCAGACGGTCGGGTCTAATTTCAAATACGTTACATTGGACCGAAAGTAAATCGAACAGCATTGCTGTTGAACATGGTTTAAGTCATATATGAGGTAGTGAAATAATATTTAAATGATAGAGTATGGTATGAGAATCAGAATTTCTTGGAGTTTAGGTGGTCTGAATGGTGTCCTTTTTGCGGACCTTTAATTCACTTGAATATAAAATCGCGAAGATAGTCTGAAGGGTATCAGTTTTAAAGTTAAAAATCTGCTAATAAATTATGACTTTTTCCTGCAGTTCACTAAAACATTGAAGGCCATAAATGATATTTATTTAAAATGCAATTTCGCTTCGTYAACTCTAATTTAACGTCTAAAGTAATTAAAATTTATATTCTAGATTATAATGGATTTTTTACCATTCTAATAAACGCTATACTAAACTATTTTAGGACCACTTTGCGCACGCATTTAAACAAAGGATTCGCATACACACACACACCACCTTCACCCACACCCACAATCCCACTCACCTGCTGTAAACTGTGTCGCGGTTTCATTCAAGCGTTTATAACATTCATCTCGCAACACATCCAACGCATCCGGCTCTGCTTCGGCCACACCCTCACCCTCACCMTCAGCACTTTCAWTGCTGCTCGTGCTGTCCACCGMCGCCATATCCGTTATCGCTGAGTCAGCAATGTCGGAGGCGGATGTCGGTAAGCCAGCCAACATTCTGGCAGCTAGTGTTAAAGTGGAACGAGTTGTTTCTGCTGCGGCTGCAGCTAGTAAATTATCCGTCCTTGGATTGTGTGCCGTCGCATGAGTGGCCGCCGCAGTGATACTGGTGAAGCCAACTACTGCTAATGTCTGTGCGAATTGTTGGGTCTTGGCGATTACATTCATTGTGGTTACACCGCTAGCCTTTGTTTAGTTATTCGTTTTCGGAGCTACAACGAGTTGTTGGTTTTTGGGTGCAGATTGTGAAATTATTTTCCGCGTTGTTGTTGTTGTTGTTGTTGTTGTCGCTGATTCATTAGCATTGGTCAGTGTGGCAAGTGTTAAGGTCACCGCTTCAACTAAATCGAGACAAAGGAGCAGCGGCTGTGGCTATGCAGCAACATACACATATATTCTTTCAGAGTACTTGCTTGCCTCTAATACTTATCAAAAGGTGGGTATGTAYATCTAACGGTTTATAGCAGTGTACAGCGCGGGATGTTTACATGCCTTGTGATTTATGTGCCTTAATACATATGTATGTATAAGTACTTTTGGCATTACTTATTTATAGGGTAAATCTCCTGCAATCTTTCGCTTGACCTCAGTTTCCGTTCCCGCTGATATCTTCACTGTATATAGACCAGTTTGCTTTTGTATTTACACCATTTTCAGCTGGTGGATTTAGTTTATTAACTAATTTTCTGTATTCTTTAAGGTTCTTTCTTTCAAATAGAGCTGCCTTCCTTTTCAATTATTCAAATTTTGTATATCTTTGGGTTTATTTGTTTTAATGAATATGAGCAGCCATTCATTTCCATTTAGTTCACTGTAAGTAAATCAAAATTAAGAAAGCATTAAAAAATTAATTTGGCTTTTAATTTTATATTAATTTTTCATGTAAAAACAGGAAAATCTAGACATAAAATGTTTTCTTGCTGATATTAAAGGCATGATATTAGATTGAGAAGATATCTGACAATGACTTATGGTAAAAGTATATGGAAAATATATAATATAGCTTGCCGAAGTTTGATTTTCGATTTYAGATCGGTAAAGGAAAATTTGTTTGGGCAAAATCCGTTTTTTCATTCATTATAGTAGTTTACTTCAACGGTGTCATACTGATTATAGCGATACTTGTTTCATTAAGGGGTCTCAGTTTCGGCGATCATCTATTCATTCGACGAAAATTTCTTAATAACGATCGTTTTTTTGTTATTTTTTTTTTTTTTTAGATCTGAGAACAGAAAATAGTTGCTGAAGGCTACATCTGGAGAAGACAGTGAACACAAATGCGTTTCGAATCCCGATTCAAGAATTTCTGCTATTATTTTCACTGACCTGGAACACAGTGTAATGTCTTGGTAAAACATCACTTTCTTTTTCTTCAAATGTGGCCGTATTTTTCGCTTTCGTCCTTTATACGGTCCAATACACCTATGTTAAAGTCGTGTAAATAACGACTTACTTTTTCAAGTCAAGTCAGTCAATCAAAATTATTCCATCCACAAATATATACGACATAAGCTTGTCAGCCAACAGTTGTGTTCTTTCATGCGTTGAAGCGGCTTCATCTGGGGAATGTTGTTGTATTTAATCTAGCTAGACTCCCCACAAATCATTAAAACAGTGCATTCCATTTCTAGTTACGATATCACGGAATTGCACGGATATAATATTCGAAAACTGTTTTTTTTATTTTGAACTCATTATTAGTTTTATATTTCGAATTTTATATTAACAGTCAGCAAACAAAGCAACATTTGGCGCATCGCTTTTCCAATTCTACGAATTCCCATTCTACAAACATCCAACTATCTTCGATATCGAGTTCAATATTTACGTGTGATAATAAAAGATTTTTGGATAAAAGTCATAAATGGGATTTAAAGAGGCGTTATTTTCGGTGATTTCCATTCTTATATATTTKTATCCAGCCAATAGTTATGCATAAACATATACAAAATACATTATATATAGCAAGTGAATGTATCTTTACTCTWCGCAATACAATTCAGGCCAAACTAATACTAAACGCGAATCGGTTGTCTGATCGGAAGGCAAACAAGTAATTCAATGCTGGCGCACAGGTCATGCAATATGGAATTAAAGCATATATTATATATGTATGTATGCGTTTGTGTGGAAATATAAAAAAGGCTCTAAGCGGATATACATACATACATATGTTTTCCGGCATTTATGAAAAAATAAATTAAATATTTATATAATGTGTATTCCATGTACCTAGGTATGTATATATGATGGTTTTTATGTATATTTGGATATGGARTTGAATCCTGGCACAAAATATAATTGCATTGAACATTTTTATATACAAATATCCGGTGGCAGTTGATATTATTCTTCCAAACCTTCACTTAATTACATTTTTGCGCAGAAATATGCACATACATACATATATATTTCATATAAGTAATATATTTACATGTTTTTAGCAATTACTCTAGCAAGATAGGTATATGTACATTCATACACATGTATGCGAAGTTATTTGCGGCGGACAATTAATTAATTTGCTTTAGATGCAATAATATTTCTGTTTAATTTTTTTGTAAAACTCTAAATTTAATTGTCTACCGATCAACCGTAATTGGTTCAGTAATACCTTTAGCGTTTTTGCAGTGAGTAATCATTACCATTCGTATTTCCAAATATATTTTTGTTGATTGAGGTGTGTACTTTTCATATTTTTTCAGAGAAAACTTTAGGTCTAATATAAATCTAAATAAATAATAAAATACATTTCATTAAGTAAATAAATGTATTTAATGTTTATATCCAAACTTAAGTGAAGTAAAACACGGAAAAATTTCTATTTTTTAATGAAATTAAATGTTGACGAAAATATAAAAGAAATATGAGTATTAGCGTTCTCAGTTAATGATATTTTCTGAAAACTATTTACGACAAATCTGCATCGAAAAATTCAAGATTTTTCGCTATTGACTTTAAAGGTAAAAATTGAAACATTTATAAATAACTACTTACTTAAGATATCCTTTAAAAAAATACACTAATAATTGCTGAGCTTCTGAGAGGTTGTAGAGCCTTCTAAATCGTTAATAGCACGGAGAAAAACACAAGTGAATTCGATCTATCTATTATACGAGATGTGTTCAAAAAGAATTGCRAATTTTGTGTTTTTTCAAAAATTATTTATTTATTCATGWATATCTATTTTGTCTCCTTCAAAGTAATCTCCATGAGATATTATACACTTGTGCCAACGGTTTTTCCAATCTTCGAAGTACTTCAAAAAATCATTTTTTTTTTTTTTATCTTATTCAGCTCCTCCTTCGATGTCGTCTTTATTTCGTCAAGAGAAACGTAACGTCGTCCTTTCATGGGTCTCTTTAGTTTAGGTAACAAGAAAAAGTCACAGGGGGCCAGATCTGGGTAATACGATGGCTACGGCATCATTAGTGTGTTGTTTTTGGCCAAAAAGTCGTGCACAAGCAACAATGTGTGAGCAGAGGCGTTATSGTGGTGCAAAAGCCAATTTTTGTCACATCTTCTCGGCCTTCTGAGAACATTTTGTACCACCGATAAACGTTGCTTCGGTCCAAGTTAGCTTCTCCGTACGCCACAGTCAACATTCGAAATGCATCCGCGCACTTAATTTCGTTTTTACACAAAATTTGATACAGGTTCTTTGATCCATTTTTTTGAATTGGTAATCGAAGACGATCCAAAACACGTGCAAGAGACATGAGTACCAACATAACGCCACAAAAAATCGAAATTCGAATATACGTAACCCGCGAAAATTCAAAATTCGCGATACTTTTTGAGCACTCCTTGTATAATTAGTAAACTTGGTACGGAGAAAAATTATTAAGGCCGCAATTTAGTAGACTCATGACTCACATCTCTCTAATTACTTGAGAATACCTACGAATTCCATACTRGAATTATAGCACTTAGTTTTAAAAGCTCCCTTTTATATGTRACTTGCTCTAATTTAAAATGTTTAAGGTTAGCAACTTACGATTGTTAGGGCTCAGAGTTAAGATGCGTTTGGTATTTTTTAATAGCGGAAAATGTTTCGTTCATATATAAATTATAGGAAATCTAGAGCAACAGATGTCGCTGACACAAGAATACACTACATTCTTTTGTAACATTGCACCAGCGTAGTCTGATTCTAATAGGTTCTGTRTTATTAGCTAACTCCGATCCGTAATTTCTCTGCTCACTATCGTTGCGCGAGTGAAGGAAAGTRTACTTTATAACATTATTTATCAAAATATCAAAATATCAAAACAAAAAATATCAAAACAAACTTATCATTGAATAAATATGGTAGAATTATTAAATAGCCTTACTTCAGAACAGCGAAGTGTACCTAAGCTGATAATACTAACTAAACTATCATCTTGTAATAAGTAAACACACTAGTTAGTATAATTAGMAGTAAGATCCATGTAACAAGTTAAACTTAAGAGTATAAATAAAGAGGTCAGATTTCAGTTCAGCTCAAAAATATATCTTTTAACCCATTTTTATTTTATTTAAAAATTATCTTGAGGCTGAACTGGAATGGTAAATTTGCTTGCTATTCAAAAACTCAAATTTCATTCCGAAAGGAATAAAACAAAACACTACACGGGAAATAAGACTTCCAGCAGTAAATGCTTGCGAATAGTGGCGAAACAAATGATAAGGGCTGGAAGCATAAATCCTGTAACAGCGGACAATACTTCTAGAAATTAATCAAGAGCAGATCCTGAAACACGGTCAGCGGCGASTTCATCAAGATTTACAACAGACCTTGGAACAACGGACAATGACGATTCTTGCAAAAGTTCATGAAAAAGTGGAACAAGGCACAAAATATAGCTTGAGAAATATAGAATAATACTTTCACCAATGTTCGCAATAAACTCTGAAGTAGCAGATGACGTTAAATTCTACAAAAACTGACAAATCGTGAAACATTGGACAATTAATTCACCATAAAGAAGAAAAAAAATTGGAACAACAAATGGCGCAACTCCATGCACAAATARCTACATTGATGGAAGCTATAAATAAGCAATAAACGTATTCATATAAAGATTATCCTCCACGAAAATATCCACAACAACAAGCAATTACCCATTATGAGGACACTTATAACCAAAATACCACATTTCCTCCGAGAGAGGAGCTGCCAGCATTAATACATTAAAAAAAAATTAAAGTATGCAAAGAAACGATTATCAGCAAAGAAACGATTATTAACAGAAAACCAAATATCAACAAAGAAACATATTGAATCAATTTCAATAACCCCAGCCTACACGAGTCCAAATGGATGTGGATCGACTTTTGCTAGAAGAAAAAATTTAGCAATTCTTTAATGTCAATACAATATGAGCACCCAAAATTTAGCTGAAGTAGAAATTTTTATAAAAATAATGCTACAATGTGAAAAAGTGAGTTTTCAAAACTAAAGCAGTTGAGATTCTTTTCTCAACGTCATCTAAAACACTCACAACATAATTAACCATACAAGTATAATATAAAAAGAAATTATTAATGATAATATCAGCGAGAACGAAATAATTCAATGAGTTAATGCATGAGAATTGAAAAATGTAGATAATGCTTCTATGATTTTTTACAAATTCAGGTCTGGTAGATACGAGTATTTTGTTGTAATTTTTATTATCAATATTTAGTTGACAACTTTTGTTGCTTTATGGAGAAAACTTATTTAAAATATTATATTTTTTAATAACTAGCTCGCCATAWWAAGTTATTCTTCGTAAAATGCTGTYTTCKRTCCTGATTTTTAGGAAAAACATCGCTTTCTGAAACTTTTGTTTTAGGTGAGAAGTCCAATTGTAATAACCAGTGAAACTTATTAACCTTCTCAATAAAATTTATTCACAAACAGCTGCCACACTATCAGAAGCAGAATTTTTACATTCATGGCATACAAAATATTTTCAGATTATCACTGGCATTATACAAGCAGTAATAAAAAAATAAATCAATTTGTTTTCACAAAGACAATTACTTCATGCATATCATTAATYCTTTTGTGCGTTTTTTCTCCACTCTACAATCACAAATAATTAATGCTGTCAACAACAAATAAGTGTGCACTTTTTACTTATTTTTAGTTTGCTCATTTAATTTTTGAAATTTGTTTGCTGGAATTTCTGTGCGGTACTTTCAATTATCACAGATTCAAATAAGCCGCTCCGTGCATGAGTTGCATGCCACACATTGACACCTGGGCGATAATTGACGCCAAAGTATTTAAGGCATAGATATGCACGTGTTCAGGCTTACAAATGCAGAGAAATGCATATATGCMTAGCACAAACAAATGTACTTATTGAAAGACACATATATACATACATATATATATTTATAGAAAAAAAAATCCCGCATACCTTTGGATGTGCATTTAAGCTTTCAACTCATAATCTCTATTTTGGTTCTTTATTACATTTATGAATTGTTGCTGGAATTTAATTGCGCTTTGCCTTTTTATTATTAATAATTTAATAAACAATTAATGTGGCTCTTAATGTCACACTTTGTAACAATGTTTTGACTACATGCAGCAGCGCACGTAGCCAATTGTGCGGCCAGCAAATGAATGAAGTTGCTTATAAGGACCGATATGCTGACCAAATACACGCATTGTTTGCTCATATGCAAGCGCCTGCATGTTTTTATTGACAACGTAAACATTAATGYTGCTCATTTCTCTTCACATTAAACTTAATTGTATTTTTTATTCAAATTTTTTTATTAATTTACACGCTTATTGAGTTTTATTTTTGCTACTGAAATGAAAAGCAGGGATTGTCAACTGTTTTTGCTGTCATTCACAAAAATATAAAATGCATGAATATCCACCGTTGAGCCGCAATTTATATTGTATTGAAAGTCACTAAGCGGAAGCAATTAAATCTCACTTTATTACATTGATGGCTATCGAGTTCATCAGCGACCAGTGTGCTTCATAATTGTTTGGGGAATATAAAATTGATTTATTGTTGTTGTGGAAAATGTGCAACGCACACAACAAAACAAAAAAGCTGTAGTATTTATATCATTAAAATTGCTAGCTTTAATTAGTGCGTAAATTAATTATTTTAAGGCGCGTGGGTGAGTGAATATATATGTGTGACTGTGTGAAGCAATGAATGGYGAGTTAAATATGCAAGAATTAGCGTATGTGTAAAGTGATTTTTCCACACAAAATTTTATATGTAGTTAATGCGAAAAAATATTTTTGCTTAATTTCCAAGCAAAATTATTATTATTGCTTGTACGGTTATGGCAAATAAGCTTGAATAAATTTAATTGTAGGTAATTGCTGCAATTAACTAATTAGAATAGCTAATAAAGCTTATGGAACTTTTCAAAAGGTGGTTAATAAAGGTATGATTCGAATAAGAAAAGAATTTAATGTATTAAGCAACAGAAATATGTAAGCTTTTCGAATATATGAAATATCCGTATTTCTAGAATAAAGTAAACGAGAAAAGAGACTTCCCGGCATACTGCAGTCATCGAATTCAATATGCCGAGAACCCAAAGTGGTGATCTAGCGACTTGGGTTCAGAATATACAGAAGTTCCCTCCATAACTTCATATTTCTTCAGATTACTGAACGCCAGTGAAAGTGTGACATAAGGAGATGGCGAACTCTTTTCTACGTTTCTCCAATCGAAGACGGTGAAATAGATAAGATGAAAGCATGCCTTACGATTGCAACCTATGTATACTCTGCTTAATCTACAAATGGGGGTATTCTACAATCTACGTCAATGAACAGGGGATAAGCCTCCTCAATAGTATAACATCCTATTGATCGTATTGTGTGAGAGATTACAGCTCTCCGTCAACAAACTGAATGGATCTTATCTGTGTGACTTCAGACTTCGAAAATCTACAATTAACCATATTTTCACCATTCACTCTTGGAAAAAAAACAGTGAAAGAAAGGCCGACACACACCAGCTTTTCGCCGATTTGAAAGCCGCCATTGACAGTACGAATACGTAGTGCTTCTATGCTAATAAGACCATAAGGTTACCTGGTTTTAATCTTTGCAAGAGTATGAAATGTTCGGTTACACCCGAATATAGCTTTTCATTACTTATTTTTGAATTTGAACTTAAGTAAGTAAATTTTTGTTTTTTAATATCATAACTTCATTTATCAATTTAATTGCCAGAATTATATTCGGTAACGCGCAAGCAAATAAAACGTTAGTAGGCGTTCAGATGAAACTTTTAAACAAATTTCGCATGAAACATCAATCAAATTTTTATCGCARCAATTAAAAGTAATATGAAATAATTAGAGAATATAAACAACAAATAGCTGCCTGCAAAATATTTGTATAATACTACGTTGAAAAGTTTAATATTTCATAATAAAAGTGATATATTCGTAAATCATTATTTCGTATTTTCACAAAAAAACAATAATAATTATTTTTTACATTCTTTGGGGAAATGATTTTGTTTATTCCATAAAATTGAATTATGTGATTTTTATTATGTGCTTAAATACTTCAATATGGTAACATATGAACGGCGTAAGGGGCTTCAGCATTCCTATGCCGATATTTGTTGTATGCATATATGTATGTCTACTATAAATTCACATATGTAATGTAGGTATGAAGCTTTGCAATCAGGTTTTGGAGAACTATTTCCAAACATATGTATTAATGAAACAGCGAAAGTGAGAAAATGATCAAAATACCAAAATTATAGCTTCCTTCTGAATTTATTTATGGAGAAGCAGCGTTCGGTAATAGGTTTGMAGATAAGTACGTGCGCAAATAGCATTTACTATATTTGGGCAGCAKAATATATTTTTGTGCTTTAAAATATAAATTCTACTAGTTTATTATTTCAATATTTCTGTTGGTATTTTCACTTCATTTATGCAGTAAACTAAAACAGGTTACTCAGTTTATTCACTAACTGAAGTACCACCTCAATAAATAAATAAAATGGAGATATTCGAACATGACACGTTCTAAAGATTCGAAAACTATCGCACTTATATAGAACTGCTGAGCTTGGCGCTTGGTTTATGAATACTCTGGACAAAAATTTACTTTATGAGTACATATAATAATTTTTAATATTTTAAAGTTTGCTGTATGTAAAATTATTTCAATTTCATTCTTGAAGGCGAGATCCTTCTGGCCTACAATAGACCATAGGAGATCTACTGAACTACTTGGCTTTAGCAAAGTTCATATGACCRCAATYGTAGGAGTTCTTACTGGCCATAGTAAGGCAAAAAATCTATTCAGTCGCAAACTGTCACTTTTGTTTTGTGTGATAGGGAGCTAGAAACAACCAGGCACTCTCTCCCAKTGTACAGCTTTTGCTGGACTGAAGTTGAAACATCTTGGCAGTCATACCATCGRCGATGTAGGAGACATAGCCGAAACTGMCATTAACTGCCTCAACAGAATTGTTATCGACTCAAATCGCTTCGTCGATCTATGAGGGTTTCTGTTATCAGTTTTAAAGACATTCTAGATACCACAACTGACCAGTTATAAGCCGTCGAAGTGAGAACTTTGTTARGMTCGATTATTTAATCAAACCCAATCWTGCRAAATGAAAGAGAGTATATATTATATAAGTCTGCTGGACCGTAAATAAATAAATGTGTCAGATGCGAATACAAATTGTATATGTGTTCTGCAGACACAGTTTACTTGCACCTTGATATTTATAGAAAAAGTTGTGAGACAAATTTGCAACAAACGTCTGTATATTTACGCTTACATGTATTGGTGTTTTGTTATTAAACTTTCATCGGTACACTTTTACATATACAAACGAACTTTAAATACATTGCACGTAAAATAGTAGAAAAGTTGGCTCCTTATTTACCTATAAATTCTTGCACTCACACATAATTGTATAAATACTAAATATATAGCATGCAAGCTTGCAGAAAAAGCTGTTATACGAATCATGCAATTTAGGAGCTTCTTAAAGCGAAACGTAATTAACTAAATTATTTTCGGTTCTGTAACGAAATGTGGTATTCACTGAWAATATTCTTAGAACTCAATTTAACTCTATAGCTAAAGGGTACTTTATACATTACAGAGCTTTTAGAGCAACTTTGAATTTGTTTTGGTAACATATAAACGGTCACAAACAAAAATTCTGGATTCATATGTGCAGACCTCTGATACAGTAACGCACACACGTCAGCATTGGAAATGCTGAATTTATTACGGTASTTTTAAGTGTGTGCTATGAAATTTAAGCTCAGTCGCTCGATTGCCTGCAGAGGGATATTGACATGCTGCAACAATTTTGATTATCCGAGAACTCATAAAATGTGTCGCCTTCGATGTATGTGGGTATGTGTAAATTAACTTGCTTGTTTGTTTAGTGTCAGAAGAAATTTGTGAAAATTTGCATAAATATTTGCCATATTTTGATGCAAATAATATATATATGTATGTAAGTTAAGGTGTGCTTAGAAATGACATATACTATATATTAAACTAATAAACCTAAACTTATTCATGACCTAAGAAAAAATGAAACTAAAACTTAAGCTAAAACTTAAACTCAAATTTAACTTGAACTTGATTTTACAGATAGACTTAAACGTAAATGTGAACTTAAACTTTTATTTAGACTTATACTTAAACTTAAAATTAAACCTAAACTTAAACTTAAAATTAAACTTAAACTTAAACTTTGAACTTAAATTTGAACTTAAACTTATACTTAAACTTATACTCAAACTCAAATTCAAACTTAAACTTAAACTAAACTCTAAGTTACAATATTTGCATCAAAGTCTAAAGCGCACCCCAATATACATACATACATACATACTATACTCGTATGTATGCATGCATAAATATCCATATTGCCCAATGTATGCAAATTAGACATCAATGTAGCTGTGTGAAAGCAAAAGCGTATTTAGATATGCACATATACATATGTATATGTATGTATATGGTACGAGTATGTTATTTACACTTCATRCATATCGCACATGTGCTCCTGTTATCTGTACCAAGTACTGCCTGTGCAGGCTCCCATTATTTTTAAATAATCTTGCCCTTCAATATATGAGATTTTATGCTCATACACRCATACTTATGTAAATTAGTCTGTCTTTTATTGCACTGTCAATCTGCAGCTTGTCAGTCGACATTTGAYAGCAGTGCTGAGTGCTTTAAACCCAACAAAAAATATATAAGAAGCAGGAAGCTTCTGCCGAAGAGAAAATATGCGTAGAAGATGCTTTCACACAAGTACTTATACAGGAAAGTATGGAGTACACATACATCTAAAATGTCGTGAGCTATGTGTTGAAGTGACTGATTGACGAATATTGTGTCACAGTTGCAAAGGACATATCCATATTATTGGGGAGCAAGTAATACGCCGCAAGCAGCATTTTACATTTCAATACTGAATTTCGCTTCTTATGTGCGTGAGAAAAGCACTTTCACTTTCAAGCGTTTCCTTTATAAGCGCTCACGCCTAATTTTATGCCYTACATTTGTTTGTTGTGCCTACCTTTTACGAATTTCTTAGGTTATTTTATGCTGAAATAGCTGCATGTCAAATGTACACATAAACCATATCCTATTGGGGATAAACAAGCCATTAAATGCATWAGATTTGCGAACGCTATTAAACTTTAAACGGAATTTTAAATGATTTTGCACAAACAGACTGAGAGTAGAAATTTTTTTTAAAGCAATAACAAAAATAAATCATAGAAGAATGAATTAAATTGAAAAATAAATAACAAAAACGAAAGGAATAATACATTGGATCATAATCYAAGTCAGTTGTGTAATCTGCAAAAAATGACTCTGATCACCACGGCAACGYCCGTGGCCAACGCGCAAAGGACCATAAATCTTTCGCAGAACTTTTCTCTCGAACACTCGCAACGTCCACTCATCCGTTGTTGACATCGTCCAAGCCTTTGCACCATATATCAATATCATCGGCATACGCCAGCAGCTGTACACTCTTTTAGAAGATGGTATCTTCTCTATTTAGTTCTGCAGCTCGAACTATTTTCTCCAGAAGCAGGTTGAAAAAGTCGCACGATAAGGAATCGCCTTGTCTGAAACCTCGTTTGGTACCGAACGGCTCGGAGAGGTCCTTCCCGATTCTGACGGAGCCTTTGGTGCTGGTCAACGTCAGCTTACGCAGCCGTATAAGTTTTGCAGGGATACCAAATTCAGACATCGCGGCATAAAGGCAGTTCCTTTTTGAAATCAACGAAGAGGTGGTGAGTGTCGATTCTCCTTTCATGGGTCTTTTCCAAGATTTGGCGCATGGTGAATATCTGGTCGGTTGTTGATTTTCCAGGTCTGAAGTCACACTGATAAGGTCCAATCAGTTTGTTGACGGTGGGCTTTAATCTTTCCCACAATACGCTCGATAGAACCTTATATGCGATGTTGAGGAGGCTTATCCCCCGGTAGTTGGCGCAGATTGTGGGGTCTCCTTTTTTGAGGATTCTGTATATAGCACACTTAAATTCAACTTAACACATACAAAAATTGATGAGAACGCTCGCTGTTTAGTGAGGGCTTTTCTGAGAAAGTTTATCGCAGTAACTTATACATATTTTATACCATTCGATAGCAGAGACTTTCACGAATATAAAGCTTACTGAATGTCCTTTAAAAAGTTGATATTTTTACTTGAGAGTTTTTGTTGGAAAATTTGAATTTTTTCGGATATTAAGTCAACTCAAGGATAAATAATAAATATTTGACATAAAAATACAGTATGCTTGGAACATAAGGAGGTAAGTTTCCACCAAATATCGTAAAAGAATTTTTTATTGTGCAAGATAAAAATAAAACTTCGAAACTTTGGTTAAGTGAATTTTTGACATAGATTTTTAGGTTATGTTAAAAAAGTTTATATACAAAAGTTATAGACCCTTCTGTTTCCTACGTAATTGAAATATACTTCTTTTATTACACTGTGGAAAATTTTTGGGATTATTGTCTGGGGGGGTGAGAAATTCCAAGTCAGGGTGATGGTACTATGTCAGTATAGTAAAACCCTCAAAGGGTTTGGCGTTCGTATGTGTCAGTTTTTTTTATGATCTTTTAAATTGTTTCCTTATTCTTATCCTTATTGATGTTTTTTTTTCGATTAGTTGTAACATTTTGGCAAAAGCCAAAAAAAAAAAAAAACAATTTTCTAGAATGCTGTTAACATCCTCTCGACAGAAGCATCGTAGTTGTTAGAACGATACATTCCCTACAAGCCTTCTATTACTTCTTTGAATGCCTGCCATGCATTCAATTTAGCGTCAATCAAAATGTTGTTGAATGCGTCACTTTTAAGCAGCTTTCGTATATCTGGACGCCTAAAATTAAAAATTAATTTGTTAAGATGAAAAACTATGGGAAATAAGGAAAAAATTTAAAAGGTCATAAAAAAAAAACTTACACCTACGAACGCCAAATCCTTAGAGGGTTTTACTATATTGACCTAGTACCATCACCCTGACTTGGAATTTCTCACCCCCCAGATTAGCTGTTGTACTGTGTTATCAGGCTCGTAGTTTCCACGGAAATCGAACCCWACCATTAAAAACTCAGTCTCGCCTCCCCCCTTCCTTTTCCCCACCTCAGATCGCTCGTTAGTTATTTTA
>NW_017537056.1:90064-94476 GCF_001853355.1 Bactrocera latifrons
TCCTACTACTTACTACCTACTAAGCAAGTGGTATTCTACAAGTTCGACTGCTTAAGACCCTTTCCTAGTAGACTTAAGAACCCTTTGACAAATTGSCACTTTAAGAGCTCAGGAAGGTATCACCCAATAAAGTAGCATCATAAGTCCAATTTAGATTTAAAGTAGTACATTTCTGCAACAAATGCATTTATATGCTTACAAAAAAATGAAGCTGTTGATTGTTGATTTCGTAGCTAATAAATTACGCATTATTTACACTTCCCTGCACACTTCACTTTGACTTATTCCAATGCACTTATTTACGCATTTTTGCTTTATTTTTCCGCTTTTCCTTCCGCTTCTGTGTGTCGCACTCTAAATGAATTCAATTTGTTATGCCAACTCAATATTCGCAATATTCGCAATGTCTGCTATTTTGATCATTTAATGGATACACTTTTATTTACTTGGCTAAGGTTATCTTAATGGAATAAAATCATAAGGGCTTGAGTGCGCATACTGCAGCCAGCGAGTACTAAACATATTAKGTGCCGAAATGAATCTATTATTCAGGTAAAACGGACTACTTTCGAAGGCATAAAATGGAARCAACAATAAATAAATAGAATTATCTCGGAATAAATTGCTCCTTTCTGAGGTAAAATATGTGCATGATTAGGATTTTGGAAATAGGCATCGTTTTCTTGTTTTTTTGAGTGGAAGGCAATATAATTGAGGCAATATGTTTTCAAGTTAGACCTAACCTATAAAAGGTGCGTGATGCGTCTACGTATCTTCAGAAAAGGTTGTAATAGTCGAAAAGAAATACAAATCACTTTCAATGGCACCAAAATGAGGTTGATTAAGGTAGCAGATATTGTATAGATAACAAAGAAACATACTCAGAAATCGCTCATATGAACATGCCTCTGTGTTGGTTTGTGCGGTAGGTGCTATGCGAGTTCACAGCATGAAAGCGATAGTAGAAATGCTTTCTTAGTGGCTCTGAATTGCTAAGTTATCTATGAAATCCCCTTCTGGATGTGGATTCCAGAGACTTTTGCCTGCGCTGAAATCTCAAGCGATTGTACGCTGGAAGGAAATCACTGATATCAAATTCTATACTATATACAAGTTCAACCAACGTGGTATTGAAAAGTGGGAATATCTCTGTAATCGGTTTATCGCTCATATTCTCCACGTTCACATTGAATGCAACCTCTTTCTTTTAACAAAATTAGTTTTTCGGTCTTGACTAAAATAAATGGGGCTAAATGAAATATTAAAATTATAAAAAATAAAAAAAATAAAAATAAAAAAAAGTCTCTCAAAAACAAAGAACGTATAAAATATGTGGTTCAAAAGACAAYAGACTTGATAAAAGTAGCCCTTCATAAAGTCCCCAAGTAAAGACGACTTGTTCAGAAACTCGAACATGGAGTGTCTACTTTTCAGTGACCCAAACTCTTAGCAGATGAATATTACCAACAGTTCTTCCGCGTTGGTAAAATTTTGAAGAGAGCAAGCTGGAATACCTCGAATACATTTGCGCCACAAACTCGACTTCTRTCATGTTCAACTTATCTGTGAGTCATGCAATCAGAAATCAAATCAGCAGCAAGCGAGAAAAGCAGTGAATAGACAGCTTGTCAGTTTATGCCTTGTGCTCAACGTGTGAAAAATGCCCACCGCACTCATACCTCAGCATACTTAAAACTGCAGAGGACATGATGCGATAAAATCCAACCGCAGCACGAAACTGGTTAGGAGAGAGTAAAAAATCATATTTTCCGCAACTTATGCTAGCTCCCGACCGAAAATCGCAAATCGCCGTGGAAATAATCTTCAGGTTTTTGTGTKTCTTTCGCTGATTTTGGTTTTGATATTTTTTTGACGTTTTGCTGCGCYACATGTGAATCGTGGCGTCACATAAACTTTTGCTTCTAATGACAGGAGTACTTGCRCATGACGTTGGCCAGTAGATGTGAGGCTAGAAATTCTTAAAATTTTGGCAAATTATCGCGGCACAAAATTTCCACGGTCTCTTTTTTCGTACGCCTCAGTGCCGTTTGACACTTTGACAGACGTGCCACAAACACGCTGCATACATGCAGGCTGGTGGTAGGCAACAAAGTTGCCTCTGTTTTAAGAAAACGTGTCTCTACCAAATGCCGAAACGCATAAATTCGTCCAAATAACGGCGACTTTAGCGAGTTTGAAAACTGGTATATATTATTTGGCGGTGTATTAAGTTTCCGAAGTAAAATTTTGAAAATATGATCATTTACCGTTTATTAGYTTTTGCAAGGCATTTTTTTAACGTWCCTACCACTATACCGCTTAATTATTTCCTTTTAAGAGTAACAATAAATCAACTAATTTTTTTTGTGCAAAGTGTTTTTGACCTACCTATCGCTCTGGGATTAAACTGGGCGAAATATTTCCATAAAATTCAAAATTTTGAGGTTATGCCTGATAATATACTATTTTGGTTTCTGGGATTATTTTATTGTTTTGAAATTTTAAAATTACRTTTTAGTATGTGATCTTTTGAATGKACATGCTGAGGGCAGCTATGGGTAATAGGACCATTGCCACGCCCACAAAAAGTCATTAAAGAAAACCCTGTTTTGCCATAACTAAGCACTAAAGTAAGATACAGAACTCTAGTTTGGCAGCAGACAGGGGGTCGTAGTAGCAAAGTGCATCTGTGGGCAAAAAATTTCGAAAACGTAGTTTAGGTGGACTAAATCCCTAAARCTACAACAACCAAATTTATSAAATGMCAAGAGAAKSCTTTAARARAGCCGTGGTAAAAATTAGACAATGGGCATTATAACTGTGTATATTTGTATCTAAGCTGGATAAAATTGGGTGAAAAATTTTCGAACATACGACAGACTTTACTTCACATGATTGTTGATCGCATGTGAAGTACTTTATGAAACCCAGGGAAAATTGTTTTTGTATGTGGCACATTCATAGTATGTGTAAGTAACAAAAACCAAAAAAAAAAAAAACAAAAACCGGCCCGATACTACCCCAACTTCCATATTTTTCTGCATAAATTTCTCGAAATTTGATTCTTGCAAGTTGCAAGACCATAAAATATTCGTTTACACCCAAACTTAGCCCTTCTGTACTTGTTATCCAACTACATTTTGCATAGCCAAATATAAAAGAAAACTGCTAAGCTTGAGATGGAATATTTATTTTTGAAGATATTTGTATGTTTAAATAAAATATGTATAAAGTTAATTGGAGTGGCTGCAGTGTTTAGTCTTTTTCCATTTTTAATACCCAATGGAAAGAAATGTTGTTAGATAAATCGGTCTAAAAAATTTTAAAAATAGTTAGTATTAAGTGTGTTTAGACAGCGGGTGAAGAGTCAGACGGTTTCTATAAAAATAATAATTGAATTTACAGATCTGAAGTTACTATACATAAAAAATTTTCTTTTACAATCGGTAGTCTTAAAACTCTCCCTCACTCTCTCTCTCTCTCTCTCTCTCTCTCTCTCTCCCTCTCTCTCTCTTCAGTCACTAGAAAGATATAATTGTATAAATAGCGTTATGATAAATATCTGTATTAAAAGGTAGTCGTTTATCAATTCATACAGATTTATGTTTTTTTAAAACCGCAAGTCTAGCTCCACAAAGTTTTTAAATATGCGACTTTTTGAACAGAAAAAACCAATCTAAAGTAGATTTTTCAAGATTTTTCATGCTCTAAAAAAATCCGCTAAGTAAAAAAGTTATGATATTTTCAATGAGAAAAATTTCGTTGTTTATATGGGAAACTTTGAACGCTCATCAATACATYTTAAARTTAAGCTAAACATCGCGATTTACAGGCATATTTTTTCTTTATATATACCATAGATTGATTTTAACTCAATAAATCGATATTATGCTTTTTGGTATCGAGTATAGTAACGGATGATCCAAGTAAATGTACTTTTTTTCAATAGCCTAATTTTGACAGATCAMGCGAGAGCCGTKCCAAGCTATCGTGTTATTTGCATTCAGTATTATATGGCATTTTTATGTAATGTAATTAGGAGGAGATAAGATAACCTCAAATCAAATTATCTACATGCCTTGGTTTATGCTCAAGGGACTTCCAAATCGTCAGTGAGAAGGTATAATGTAATGAGAATGATTAAAATTTGTGATGTATAGTTTTCATCTAGATGTGTATAAGAGACAGGTGAGAAGGTATAATGTAATGAGAATGATTAAAATTTGTGATGTATAGTTTTCACTTGTTGGAAAATGTTTCCGAATATGCAAAAGTATATCCCCAGTGTGCTATTTTCTTAATGARCACACGCAGAAGACTTCATATCGTTCCGGCGAGTATTTTCGAAGTCACACGCAAATCAGAAAAGACGTGTCAGACTGCTTGGAAGTACACAACCAAACTTTAACTCG
>NW_017537056.1:94887-99498 GCF_001853355.1 Bactrocera latifrons
TTTTTTTTTTTTTGTATTTCAGAGGATTCAGTTCAGAGCTATAGTGGTCACCGCAAAGGTAAAATTTAAGAGAAGCTCCCGGAGATCTACCCAGAAATTCGAAATAAGTATTTTTCCTAATACTTAAACTTGATATACAGTAAAATGATACCGTAAAATGTGTTCAAATTTTTGAATGAATAAATTCAAAAGTTTTCTCAGAAAAACGTCGGAAAAGTTCGCTTATTAAGGCCGAAATAACTGCATATAACCTCCTGAGTATAAAGTTGGCCAATGTAATTATCAAACAATTTTTTACTTTCAAATTTCAAAGCACCCCGTCCTAAAATACTTATATACATATATATGTGTAATAAATTTATCTATATAAAGGTAATAATAAATATATAACATACATATGCTTCAAATTGTTAAATGTATTCCCCCTCGAGTACTGAATATTTAAATTACACCACCGTAAATTCGCTGTAAACACTGCCTGTCAAATATAATGCGTGCCGATATCGCTGTTGGCCAAGTTTATAAATACATGTGTCAATTTGTATGCACATGCATTGAAATAATATATGCTGCCGCACGAAAAACTAGGGAATAAATTTGGCAAGCAAAAATTTCAAAATTAAATCATACATTTTACGCRCACCAAATGTTGCATAAGCATGTAGCATAGCAGGTATAATATGTACGTGCATTTATAATATCACAGCTTTGCATTTTCWTTTTCATTTWCCACCTGTAAAATGTGGCCTGCTTTCTCAGCCAGTTATGCGTGCATATCAAAATAATTTGCGAAATGTCAGCTATGTTGCTGTTTAGCCAAATCTAATTTGCTTAGTCGACAAACGGTTAATGGTAAACAGCAAGAGACAAGTGGCAAAAAGTGTCAACGTCAGGCACTAATTTGTGTTGCACGGCATTCCTCGAGCACGCGGGTTACTTGCCTCAAATGCGAATTTATAATTGTAATATATGAGCMTGAGCTGTGTGGGTATGAGTCAAATGCAGGCATACAAAATTAGTATTAATAATGAATAATAAAATAAATAAATATAAGAAAACATCACAAATGAAAAATCGCTACATCATTGCCGCCCATTGCTGCAGGCATGCATGCCACCATCGCTTGAAGTCAATAAGCCGTTGATGCCTACAAATTAACTGACTACTACGAGTGCTGCCTGTTAGCTGCTATGCAGTGGTGTCTCTGTGCTATGCTGCTGTTGTCATAAAGTCAACATTTTTATTTGTTTTCCAATCTATTTAACAGCAGCCGCAACCGAATGCCCCTGCTTTTGCTTGCTTTCGTTGCACGTTTGTATGTATGTGCCTATGTAGTTGTGTTGTTGCATTTGTTTGCTTGTTCGTTGTGTTTGGTCGCCGTATAACAGTTAGGTAAGCCATTATATTGGCATAAGTTACGATTTATTTGCATTTAATAAATGATACGTATACGCAGTGTTGGCTGTGCAAACGACCAGCGTGGCGGTATCATAAATTGGCGCCACAGTGGCACGGTTGAATGAATTTCTTAAATARAATGCAAATAAATGGCTTCGATGGTGGGCTGTGTGATTTTAAAGTATTAGATATATTTACATTAGGGTGAGTCGATAAACTAATCGAACGAATTTATGGGTTAAAATGAACTAAGATTCAAAGGAAATAATAACTCTTCAAAGTTAAAAAATTCGAAKGATATTTTGTGATGAAATAACTATTATCTTTTTACAAATCGCTTCAATTTGTGTTTTTAATTTTGTTTTCATATACTTTGTATTCGTCTTTTTTCATAGCATTAACTATTCGAAGTTCTGAATTGAAAAAAAGAAAAAAATTTCCCTGAAGTAGATTTATTAGTGAGTTTATACTACACAATAATTTGTAAGGATACTTTTTCTTGTAGTCTTGTTAATTTGAAGCAGATTTTTTACATATTATTTAAATGACAAACCTTGAATGCTCTCCGACATTTTTGAACATTAGCTAATCGTGTCATGAAGGGCAATCTCGTTTYATTTCAATCCACAAATTCGATAGGTTAGTGTCTTGGGTCAGCCAAATGTAACATGCAAACAATTTCTAATAAACGGAAAAATATATATGAACATTTTGAAATATATATATATATATATTTTCCTTTTCAAATTTTTACAGACACAATTTAGTAGCCTAACGCAGAGTTAAGAAAGGTTACCCTTTAAGTTTCAGACAACTTAACATTATGTGTATACAAATTACTTTAATGCTAATACAGCTCATACACGCACTCAAGTAAGGTTCAAGTTATGACCTTTTTTTTCCTCTGTTTAATATAGCAGAGCAAAGTTATTATTCCTTATCTCTMCCTCCCAGTGGTTGATTTTGTGATGTTTAAAATTTTAAACAATAAAAGCTTGATCGCTTTCACTTTTATTTGAATAGAACATTTTATGGACCGGACTTCAACGACAATAATTGTGCTTTCTCTATAAGAAATTTACCTTCAGTTTGGTTGTTGAATAGTCGAAGTTTTTTAAATTTTCATACATACTCGGAAAAGTGAATAATTGTACGAGAGGAATTAAGCCATATTCATATATATTTAAAATATTATTTCACTACATTTGCTTCAGTTAGTATTGTTTGTCGACTATGAAGCTGAATAAATACATTATCTGAAATAAAGTTGACTCTTACAAATTCTGCTATGGATTGCTTAAAGGACTAACTATGGACTCAGTAACTATCTAYGGTCTTATAACAAATAATTCTCTTTTAAAATAGTTACATTTAACTTTTTCTTGAAAAATTGCAATTTTTACTAATCTATTTAAATTACAAGCTTCGACTGAGGGCATTTTTCAACAGTAATTTCGTTTGCCAGGAAGAGATAGTAATCACTTGGTGCAAGGTTCGGACAGTGAGTTTTGCATCCACCAACACTCTTTAAACCAAGCCACTAAACTTCTGATGAATCATCATAGAAGTGATTGGACTTGAGTCAAAGTTGGTAGTTTTTGGCCGATTGCTTTCTTGCGACTGTCCCTCGTTTATAGTAAAGGTCCGAATCAAAACATTTCAAAATTTGGCAGTAGGAGAGATGTTTCATTAGGAATCCCCCCAAACACATAGCCAAAGCATCAATCCTAGCTAAGCCAGCGTTTACGGCTATTCGACCCSGAGCATTTTCGTTTTGCTTTGTCTTAGGTGATACACTTTTCATTACCAGTAAATATCCTTCACTTCAGAAATGCATTGGTTTATTACCAGTCAGTAAAGTTTTACAGATGGAGCTCGGTCTGTGCGGTTTTTTTTTTTTTGATTGTGTTAACATCTAGTACTCATATATCGAACTTGTTTTTGAATCCAAGGTTTACCTTTTGGGTAATCGAAATACTATCTTTCATGTAAATTCGGTTCGGATTGATGGCCTCATCGATCTTTACTTCTTCAAAATGAAGCTGGTGACGCCGTTACTCTCAATGAGGAACATTATGGAACGATGATAACCAACTTTTTATGGCCGCAATTGCTAGAAATTGATCTTGACAATATATGGTACCAACAAAATGGGACTACGTGTCTCGTGCTGTGCGCAGAAACCTAAATTATTGCAGAAAAAGTTTGCCGATTTGGTTCTTTCAAGAAATTTTGACATTTAATGGCCTCCAGTACAAAATGTCAATGACTTTTCATACCACACTTGTAATACTAACTCCCTGCGATATCGCCAACACATTAATACTTACTTGGCTCAAGTGCGTGAATATTTTGACTATTGCAATTTGCCAATCGGAGATCGAGGGTGCCATTTGCTTATTGACTAATCGCAAGTATTCACATTTGTATTCACACATTAATGAAAATTTACTGTGCATACTATGAGCATACAACATGAATATATTAWRAACATATATGTGTGTATGTATCGTCAACTAAAATGCAAAATAACAYAACACCATTTTTCATAAGTCTACAGGAGTTGCAAAAAACGATACAAAATGGAAATTGCTGAAATTGAAACCAAATTTTAGTTTTGTACATAATCGCTTATAACACTCGCTTATAATTTATGCCAGAAACTGAAAACACTGTACTTGTATGCAAAATAATGTAGTGAATCATTATCAATAAAAAACCCAAATTCGACTCGTTTGAAGTTACATTGTTTTGCAGCTCAGCTGATATTATGTGCATTTGCGCTTGGCTATCCCTGAACTGTACTGGCACAGTGCGCCAGCAAAGTTTGAAGTTAATTGATTTTGTTTGCTGAAAAATGACAATTTAACCGAAGGATGATAAACTACTGATGTTAGATAAATTTGCAATTTTTGCAGCTTAAGTGAAAAATAAGTAAGTAAGAATGCTTGACATAAGTCATGAATCTTTTAAATTAATTGAGCTGTCACAATTTAGATGGAGCTGTTTGTACTGCATTTTTTGTGGAGTTTTTTTTTATATGAAGCAAATTTTAGATCCGAAGACACAAAAGTTAATTCATTATAGTATAAATATACACGCTAACATACATATATTAAGCAAGAAAATGGTAAAAAAGTCAACGATGAAGAAAATAAAATAAATATGTATCTGTCTCTTTTTACAACTTCACTTAATTTTTGTTTCCTTAAT
>NW_017537056.1:99952-107617 GCF_001853355.1 Bactrocera latifrons
TCGGATTTGTCACACCGCTTTTACCTCTGGGACTACCAAATATTAAAATTAAAAAAGTGAAGGATGTGARGCTTGAAAATCATCAGGAAAATGTTAGAGGGATGGCAAGAGAGATCGATATCCTCGCGAGTCCGTTCGAATGATTTTGGTGGATATTTTGGCTATGAAACACACGTTCTTGCTTCACACGTCCCGTTAAAGCAGATTTTTTTTCAAGAGAAGAATAACGATTGTGATCGAGTTTAAAGCGAAACACGCAATGAATACCATCGATCAACCACGGTATTCACCACATATTGCTCCGTCTGATTTTTTTTTGTTCCCCGAACTGAAATTGCTGCTCCGTGGAACCCGTTTGCAGTCGATTGAATGGATAAAACAAAATTCGCTGAAGAAGCTGAAGGCCATCCTAAAAAGTGCTTATGATAAGTCTTTGGGAATATAAAAGGAAAATATGTTCGCAGATAAAAAATACGTTGAATGAACAAGCAAATGATTTAAGGATTTGGAGAATAATATTCAAATAGTAAGTGTCAATTTCAAATTTATAGTTATTCTGAGGCGGTCATACCAAAGTGTTGATTACCCTTAAAGCTAGAAAATTCCACGAAAAATTTTTTGTATAGGTGCTAAYTAAATTAAATGATAAATATCTAAAGTATTAATAACAATATTAATTATTTCAAGAAACGCTTGYTTTTYGGAATAATCTYAMTAAGGTCTATCTGAAGACATGAAARTAAATTAGAAAGCCCACAAACCCAATGATACTATTTGAATAAGGCTCAATACAAAATTCAGCTCGATATTTAGGTGCCACAAGAGTTAAAGCAAGCAAACCTCATGGATCGAATTTCGCAACAAAATCCATACATTTCTGAAGCGCATGGTTACTGGTTATGAAAAGTGCATCACTTACGACAATATCAAGCCAAAACAGCCGTGGTCGAATCGCGGTGAGCCGGTGCAAAKAATGGCTTGTGTGTCAGGAAATATTTTCTATGTAATCGGTGGGATTGGTAAGGAATCATTTAGTATAAGCTGCTTCTCTACGGCCAAACTTCCAATTCGGACCTATATTGTTAAAAATTTAATAGTCTGAAAGAAACAAGCTGCAACAAGTGGTCAGTTTTGGCGAATTGAAAAGGACTTGTGTTGCATCTAAACAGCGCCAGGCTGATATCTACGGTATACGTATCAAAGCTTCAGTCGAGAAGTTCCTGGAGTTTAGTTTTTTATGCATCCACTTTTTAGTCTAGACTTGAGATCAAGTGTTTTYCTCCACAGTAAATGATTTTGCTACTAAAAAATTCACCTCAAGAGAAGCTTGTGCAAATCGACTGTGACGGTTTTCTGTCAAACGGAACGAGATTTTCTATGAGAATGCAATTACGAAATTACCTTAAAACGGGGCTAAATTTTACCCCAATGGATCATTCTAATTAAACTAAATCAAACATATGATTTGATGTAAAAAATTTTGGATTTTGATTTATTTTTATTAGACCTTATTTATATGCCAACACTTATATCGGTATTCTGMTTGAGACGACTGTCTAATGTCTCTAATTTTCACAATCGTAATTTAGTGATTGTGTTASGAGTCTCATTTTGGTATTCTGGCAGATACAGTATACTACTRTACAGTATCACTAYAGTGACTAACAGAATCAGTAAATTAAGATTGTGACAATTAGASACATGAGACAATCATCTCAAGCAGAATACCTATATTAGTTTAATTGAATCATCATAGCAAAAATTTATTGAATTTATTGAAGAACTATGTACYTCCTTAAGTCCCTTCCGAATGTCACATGGCATAAACATTGAGTTTTAATGACATTAGAACATTAGCCTTCAACAGTCCAATTTTGGACAAAACTGAAAAGCATTTGGCCTTTACCAACAATTTAGCGGAACAAATATCCTGCAGCCAATTAACTTTACCCTAAACAAATGAACAATAATGTTGTYTACAGCCAGAAGGTTGCATGTGACAAAATGTAATTAACAGACATAAATTGGAACGAGAATAAAATTACTTGATCGGAGCAGAGGTAACGTACAGTAGTAGCAAATAAGAGGTAAATGAAAGAGAAATGAAAATGAACGCGATAGGTAAGGTATAATTGATGGAAACAGTTATAAAATCAACACACGAAATTTAGAGAAAAAAAAGAAGTATACGAACGCTTAACAAGAACTTCTGACATGGCCATATTACTCACAAAATTTTATGGCCGCTTTATACGACTTCCAATTTCTTATAGACAGCTAAACTGAGAACAGAAGTTCGGAGAAATATCAGTCAAACTGTAAACGCCATTACATTATTGTTATAGGCATGCCAATCATTCGTGTATGTTACAAGCATCCGCYAGCTAAACGAAGTTCTTATACGCTCGGGTGTTGTTAAGAGCGCGCASCATTCCAAAAATGATTAAAGTAGCATAGCAAAGCAAATCAAATGAGTGGAAATGTGTGAGTGAAGGAGAAATAATAACTGTAAGAACAACAAATACGACTAATTAGGTAGCTTAATGTTATGGTTTATGATGCTAATAAATTTTGTGTAAAATCACAATTAAGAGCACAAAGCAGAAAGCTTATAAGACTGCCGTTGTGGTTTATTATGATAATTATTTATTATACTGTTGTGTGCATATGAAATATGCTATAAAACAATGCAAGGAAAATCCGTTTTCAATCATTATTATTTAGTGCGATGCTGGCTTTTGTTACAAAAGTAGCAAAGAGCAAATGGTGGCGCTTAGTTGGAAARTCGTGCAATAATAATGAGAAAGGATTAAGTCTCGGACAAATTTCATGGTAGATTTTAATGATAATTTATGAGAAGATTAAAAGTAGTGATCTACGAAAAGATTTTTACTCTTTCGAATTGTTCAAATTCTTGGCAATTATTAAGGGAAAGTATTTATGTGATATAAGCTGAAAAGCAAAAATATTAAGGTGGGTTAAGAAAATGGGTTATATTTTCACTTTATACTCTGGAAAATTGGTTGGTAGGCACCGCAAGAAAATTCACTGAAAGCATGGGCTATTATTATTATTATTAAAAAGGTCTTTCGTATTATTACATCCCTCCTCATGGTTGCGGAAACCGCCACGTACAAAAAACACCCCAATGAAAAGAAGAAAAGCCTCAGATGAGAGACTTCGGCTATAATCGCATAAGAGGAGTTTACACCAGGTATTAAAGGTAACATAATACTTTGTTTTAGAGAGATCGAAAATACATGAAAAAAAATGCTTAAAAATAATTAAATGTATGCCTCAACATCAGAATTCCTATATGCGCTTAWCTAAAGGATTAAACAACGTGATATAAAAATGAAATAAAACACTAAAAATTGGTCAAAATGGGTTCTGTTTTTCAGTTATGCAGATAATTTTATGGCATTTCTGATATATGGCCAAATGGTGTTTGCACTGGCAACCTGGCTCGCATGTCACGGTTGACAATCATAACTTCGAAGTCGTAGATAATTTCGTCAACAATGTTAGCCTCTAAAAACGCTAAATCACTCTGGTCAACAGGTGCTACTTCAGAATGAGTAGACAAGTGGGAAGTAAAGTCCTCTCTCGACGAACAAAAACCAAACTCTAAAAGTCACTCATCATCCCCGTACTGCTATATTGTGCAGATGCATGGACGATGACAACACCTGATGAGTCGGCGTTACGAGTTGTCGAAAGAAACGTTCTATGGGAGATGTATGGTCCTCTGCGTCTTTGCAATGGTGAATATCGCAGTCGACRGACCGATGAGCTGTACAAGRTATACGAAGACATAATTCAGCGAATTAAGAGACAGCGGCTACGCTRGGCAGGTCGTGTTGTCCAAATGGAAAATAATACTACAGCTTTGAAGGTTTTAACTTTAGTACCCGATGGTAGAAGCAGAGGAAAACGAAAACGAAAAACGAAATTCATTGGAGAGATCTGATAGAGAAGGACCTGTCTGCACTTTGAATCTCCGATTGGCGCCACCTTGCGTAAAGAAGAAACGATTGGCGCGCTGTTGTTAACTCGGCTATTAGCACTTAAGCGGTTTCTACGTCAGCAAAACAAAAAAAAAAAAAGAAAAACAAGAAGAAGAATAGAGCATTAATAAAATTATTATTACATACATAAGAACTTTTCAGAATACCAACTTGTAGACTGGTATCAATAATAAATCTGGTAAAGGTCATCTGTGGTAATCAGTTGGAAAGTACACAGTAAACTAGGCAAATCTACAGGGAAGTGAAAATCACGAAGATAAAGGTATCCTTGGAGAAGTCAAATATATTAMATTGCATTATAAATTGCAAATAAAATAGTTGACTGCAATGTAGAATTCTATGCTTTATTCATCTTTAATCGGGATCCATTTTTATATATAGTGGTGTTTTGGGTTCTAGAAATTTTATCGAAAAATGTTCTTGCCAGAAGTTTTAAGTGCATATTATTATTCAAATATGAATGTTCTGTCTTGCTATTGCTTACATTAATAGTTTGCCAAAACTCGCATGATTTCAATGTTTCTTACTATGTTACAGAATGCAAAACATATACCATAGACGATCTCAAATTAATATAAAAAATAAAAATTAGCGACCTCGTCTAACTATAATCAATAGCCATAGTTCAGAGAAATTTTAGAGTCGAAACTGTTTTGCAGTTATTTAGAAGGGAAATATTCTCTAATCCAGTAAAGTCTCTTTCTTTAAATTCCAAGTTTTTTTTTTTATAATTTTCGCAAAAGTATGGCCTACCCAATATTTTACAGACTCCAGTTTCATTTAACCTCAGCAATCACATAAAACGTAGAAAAATAATTTTACTTCATGTGAAAAAAATGCGAGTCATGCGCTGCAATAAAATGTAAAAATTGCAAGTTTAATTACTTTCAACAAACAGCGAAGAATATAATAAAAAGAAATTGCAAAAAGGAAAAAAGCGAAAATCTTTCATATCTTCAACACCACAAATAAAGATGAAGGAAACAGTGCAGAACGACCATAGGGGGCTACACACAAACCACGGCAGAACAAGACACTTAGTAGCAAAATGAAAAAAAAAAGAGAACAAAAAAAAAAAAAAACAGTATAAAATAAAATTTTTAAAAATTCTCGGTGTACGCCGGAAGCTAAAAGAGGTGTGCGGTTGAGCGCGAGCGCAAAATTTTTATTTCTTTTTTACTTGAATAAAAGTTTTCTKACACGACGCAAATTTGAAATGTGAAATAATTTAAATACACCCTACGGTGGATTAAAAAATAGTAAATTAATGAAAAAATACGATATTTGCTTGTGCTTGCATTTTACAGTTAGCTACCTGATTTTGCCTGCCTTCTAYGAAGCACACGAGTGTATTTATTTTGCTTGGCGCTCGACAAGATTAAATTGGAAGTTTACAAGCAAAATGGGGCCACTGAAATTGCCGACTGGCAGCAGCTTCTGTCGGCAGCATGCCTTTGTTCGAGTCGCTATTGTTGCCTTAGCATACATGCCCAATCGTCGCAAGCTGTTTTCTTATGCAAAATTAGAGTATGAAAAGGCAAAAATCTGTGCACGGCACACGAAAACAAAATCTGTGAAGAAAGGCGCCAAAATGATGAAAAGATRTTAGGCATGAATAATACATAAACGGGCATATMTGCATACATACTTATRTACATACATTTTAATACACAYATCTATACAACGCTTCCAGACAATGCTGCGGCAATGAAGTGCCTGTTAGCGTAAACGCTGACGAGCAACGCATTCAAATGTCACAACATATCTCTGARGCGGGTAGTGGGGGTTGAAAGTGCCCCGCTTTCTTTGCTAAAGCTTAGGACTAACTTGTCTGTCAATAGTGAAAGAAGTGCTTGTGACGAAGCAAAGTGAGACATATACATACATGTATGTACACAAAGATAGTCAGTGGAATGTGACAACAGTGAGGAGCAGCAGGAGTGTGGTGTACCTAGGCGCTCATTTATATGAAGTCTTAATGGCTGTGGGCTCGTGCGGGCTTTTGCTGCTGGAGCTATTGAAATATTTACACTCCATTGTATGAGCTGCTTAAATGAAGCCACATACAGGCATATTTGCCAGAACATTCTTATGTGATTAATAGGGTGCACCTAAAATTTGTGGCAAGAAAAATTGTCGATAAAATTTATCGAGAGTCAAAAACTACTATATATAATTAATTATGAAGCCCAATTGAAGATAAATAAAGTTTAGAATTCAACATATATTATAAAAAGATCAAAAATGGTACGTATAAAGTTTCCGTAGCATCTACAATATATGCCACCATGAATTTTTTTGGAGGAACAAATTAGATGAAGCCAATATTCGAGTACTTTTTCTACTAAATTGAGATGTATGTCATGAATAAGACGTTCAATATTGACTTCTACAGCTTAAAGAGAGTTTTTTCTTATTGATAAAGAGCAATGACTTCAATACAAGAAGTAGTCTAATGGTRTTAAATCACAACTTCTTGGAGGCCATTCAATGTCACAATTTCATGAAATAATCGAAACTCCAACTTCCAACTTTTTCGCAATAATTCGGTGGATGCAGCTGCTGTGTGGCACGTAGCAATGCCAAGTTGGAACCATTGTTGTTAAGATCAACTTCTTCCCATTGCGATCATCAAAATTTGRTTATCATCAATCTATATCGCCCTCAATTGACAATAACGATTTCACCAGCTTCATTTAGAAAGAAGTACGGAACGTTGGTTCCACCAGACCAAAAACCACACCAAACTGACAATTAGGATGACAAAACTGGCAAATTAGTTTTTCTTCGAACCATTCTTCCATGATGAAATTGTAAACATTACTGAATACAACGAAARAAAAARAAAAWAAWWWYACAARAMATCACAAYAAATTAAAAATRAAYGAAAGAACACTTAGAAATCATATCATCCCTATTGTRAAAYCCGTTAGAAACCGATTTACATACAAACTCATACATCTCTGCTCACTTGTGTGTGTTTATGTAATCACGGGCTTATTTATATTCAGCAGGCTCATTCAAACTGAATGAAACCAATGAAGCCACTTATTCAAAAGGCTTAGTTTACATATGAAAAGCTTCGGTTTCTTTCGTCTGACGAAGTTAATATTTGTGCTACAGTGTTAGTGTATTCATGAAACGTGCTAACCATACATTTTTGATTACGTAAAAAGATAGACACCAGTTTAAGGCACCCACAAAACTCTTTGCTACTTAAATTTAAGATTCGTCTCAAAGTCATTATGAATTTAAAGCTGTTTTATTAATTAATTTTGTTTCAGGTGAAGCTTTGTAAAATATTTTAATTAACTCGATTACTTGTACATACTGAGTACAGTCATTACAGCTGTATGTAATTTTAATAATATCCAAACTTTGCCCTTTGAATATTTTCGTTTTTGCTTCTAAAAGCTATGGCATATTTGTATTTCAAGTACTCTGCATTACCGCTAGTTTACAGATATTTAAGTAGTTCATTGTTACTTGATAAAATAAACTTTAGCAATAATTGAACTTATGCAATTTTGCAACCGAGTAAAGTAGTTTGTGAGACACACTGAATCTATTAAAATCATTTTATATATTGGTGCAACCTTTCCAGAATTTTTATGAAGACTAATCGCCATTCGTCATT
>NW_017537056.1:108257-110602 GCF_001853355.1 Bactrocera latifrons
TGCCCTTTTTTCGATCTAATGAATTAAAATTGGTATAAGTTTTAATTGTATTGCGCAAGCTCCAATCACTTATGCCTATTTCACGAGCTATTTGACGTTTGGATAATTTATTTTTATATAAAGCCACTATTTCAGCTTTATTTTCTATTGACACCACCATGTTCAACTTCACTTATTTTCACAACTTACTCATACGAAACTAACGCAAATACTGAAAAAAACACGTGCTGAGGCTAACGGTTTTAGAAATAACGGTAAACTAATGTATTCACATAACAGAAACGAAAAATAAGACAACTAGTCAATTTTGAGCAAATAGTGACAGTTCTAAATAGGAATATTAGAAAATTTTCGACTGCGTGGGTTTTATTTCTGGAAGAATACAATTCAAGAAAAAAATTTAATTTCATTTGCACTTTGGGGGAAAAAAATATTTCAATCAATTTTGATCTGTCAGCTTGTATGGAAGCTAAACGATATAGTGCTCTAATATCTGCAGCTCCTACAAATAAACAACTTCTTGGTGACAAAAGGACGTGAACAAAATTTTCAAAAAGGTATCTCAAAAGCTGAAGAACAGGCGGGTAGATAGGCAGACAGGGAGTAATCGACTCAGCTCGTCCGCTCATCATTTATATATATGTACATTTATATGGTATCCGACTTTTCTGTGCAAAACTGTGGCCTTTTTCTCATATCTAACATAAGATTAGAAGCAAGCAATTTTTACAAAAATGGGATACGAATTTACATAATCGTTAGCTTTATTTAAAAAACCATTCCTTTTAAGCACTTAGCTTGAAATCATTTGAAATTTCCTACATGATTCGTGCAGGAAAAACTCAACCGATTGGAAATCCATTGGCAAAAGCAATGCAACAATAACGTAAACATATTGCAATTTGTATGTGCGTGTGTGTAAATAAGTGAAAAATTGACAAGCACGTAAATTACAGTGTAATTACGAGGAACCACTCTTCTTGCGTGAGCTTGTGTTTATAAATATAGGAAAGCAGTACATAYATGTTTACAAATATATACTGTACATATGCAAAATATATACTTAGATATGCACATATATGTAGTACGTATATAGACATATATACAAGACTGCACACCTACTGCACTCACTTGAGAATAAATTGACGCTCTATTAATGTTTAACGGGAAAAATTTATGCAAAGGTAAACAGCTCGTGTAATGGCTTGACTTGCGGTTACCGTTTATGCATATGCACACACATAGATAGGCAGCACACGCGACTTGTCAGCGGCATTRCACTTAAGCGCGTTGAGTGCAATTGTTGTTGAGTGGAGTGGGCATGTTGTCGCCGAGTGCCATTCAAGTGATTGCATTCGTTGCATTAAAGCGGCAATTTTATTTTTTTTGTTTTAGCTTAGCGCGTACGCATTATGAACGCTAAATAATAATGATTATTATTTGCATATCCATAGTTTAAGTGGCATGTAGAGATAAAAACAAAAACAAAAAGAAAAAAAATTTCTAAAAGGAATGAGAATAAAATATTAAAGATAATGAAAAGTTAAAAAAATAGTTTAGATTTTTGCTGTCTATGAAGCCAGTGTTAACTTTCGAATTCGTTCTGTTTATTTTTTCATTGAAAATAAAATAAAAGACATCGACTTCAGACTGGACTCACAAGGTCAAAAATGAAGCAAAATTTGTACTTAGAGTGCTAACAGAAACCATTTTGTCTTAAATGCTTTCAATTATCCTAAAACTCTTGGATAGAGAATATGGGACTAGTAAAGCTAGATTCTGCTTTCTAATAACGTTTATTTAATAACGTTTATTTTATATTATATTATATTGTCTTGAAACCGCTAAAAATGATTCACTTATAGAAATAAGGGGGTTTTTTTTACACTTCTTAATTTTCCTTCATTTAAACGACGGATACTTTTATGACATATTCACTAAATAGGTGTAAATATCTCGAAATGACATAGTGAAGCAAAGTACAAAGGCTTAAATGCAACTGCCAAACTTAATGCATGTTAGGCTATAGTAGCTGTGGTGGAGTTATCTAGTAAACTATTAAAGTCACAGCAGATAAAATGAGAAAATTATTACTATTCCTTATCCACACTCACATACAAGCTTCTGTCCCTATATGCTCTATCGGCCACGTTAAGATCATTCGGTACTAATAAATATAATAGTTTAATATTTAGGTACCAAAATTAAGATATATCAGCCATYACTCTCCACTAGATGTAGGGCATCTCCTCCAAAATAGCTTATTTCATGTTTAGTATTTACTGAAAAAGTTTCTAATAACCAAATCCACCATATCAGATTTGAACCCCTTACCTCTGGTCTAA
>NW_017537056.1:111912-142936 GCF_001853355.1 Bactrocera latifrons
GGAAAACTTCGTCATTTGATGATATATCTCCACGAAATTTGGTATGAGTTATTCATAGTTCATAGTAATAATGTAATATTGGAAAAAAATTGTTATAGCAATTTAAACTCCTACTTGTGGAGACTCCGATATACCCAACATATTTCGTGGAACCCGTTATCAATCGACCGAAGAGATAAAAAAAATCGCTGGATCACATCCCAAAAATTGCTTATTAAAAGTGTTTCGAGGACTGGAATGGATTACATTGATTGCCCAAAATAAATATTGATGAATAATTAAATATAATATTTTGCCTTTTGTTTACAATTTCTGGTATTTTTTTGTCACAGTGTATAGTATAGTATAGAAGTGAGGATACAAACAAAAAAATCAATTAACTTCGATGTGTTTCAAAGTTTGTAAGTATCTAGCTCTGAACTGCTCTTTAATGAACAACTATTAGATATAGGCACGGAGCTTGATAGCGGTAGTCATCACTGGGTGATAGTTTGCAGTATTGTGTATTTACAATACATATGCACATAGATATACTTAGTATGGAGTTATGCGTCGGAAAAAAATCTAGTGCCATGTTAGCAAATATGTGTTAAATACCTAAACTGGAGCTATCTTCTTTATTTGTRAACATCTGTATATAAAATTAATCGCCACGTACTTTGTATTGCGAAATTAAAGTTTTAATGATCATTTAATTGCATTCCACTAAAAGTCGTTTCCAACTACTATGTAATAGAAAGCAAATGTAAACCATTCTGTGTTTAGGCAAATGTACTATCACTCGTATATGTACATATGCAAGTATATGAAAACTTTTGGTCACAAATAGCCATGCATGTCAAGGGTCATTGCAGGTGAGGCAAAGTTACAGCTAATGTTGGTTTTAGTAGGTTTTATATGAGTATATTTTTAGACCACTTTGTACTTGGACCAAAGCTAAGCCAACATTTATTTTAAGTTTTATTTTTCTCCATCACAATATCTTAATTTTAGAAAATATTYTTCACAAATTCAGTTAGTAAAACAACTCTGTTAAGACCACTTTTTACCGTCAATTCCCAGCTCTAAAAGTAAACAGAAAATACCACATTTCCAAATGAAGCACCYATTATGTGGTAATATGTRGTTTATATACACATGTATGTATGCGTGCAAGACGCGAATGTGTGCTACATTTATTATGGCAATAAAAAGATGTTTTACAAGGGAAGATTTATGTAGTAAATAAGAAAACRAATAGCACGCAGGGGCTAAGCTTTCGGAGGCCATAAAGTACTCATGGTGTGTGGTAAAATCACACGCATGCACATGTGCCGTTGCGGAAATGTCTTTAAGGAACAGCATACTTACAAGCGCCATTATCTTTGTATATATATATATAMATATGTACAAACGTTATACTGTGTATGTATGTGTGTGTGTGTGGTATTAAAAGACAATATGTTGCACAATAATGTAACACAATCTCTGGCAGCCAACTACTACACAGCGACAGCTCGAGCCACATGCCGTAATGGCTATGAATATATGAATGTGCACATGCACACACTATATGTACGCATATAAGTACGTGGGCGCTCATGTGACAGTGTCGTTTTACCTGTCATGTCGTATCAAAGCAAACTCACCATGTCTTCAGCAAACTTGTCGCGCGCTCCTTTTCTTAACWCTTTCTTTTTCATTGCAAAATGCCGCGCTGTCAGCACCCAGTATGCGATATCTTATTTGATATTTGTCATTCACTGTTTTTCATTTTGTAAAATTTTCAACAACAAAAAAAAAAAATATCAATATGACAGTCCTTGCGACGCCATTTCCGGCAGTCCCTCGAAAAAAAGATGCATCCGCGTTGTCAGCAGAACTTCTTTCAGGATCATCTCAAATAAAAATAAAAAATACGCGTTTTAGTAAAGGCAATAAACTAGGTATTGGACGAAGGAAAAAAAAAAAATAAAATTGGATTTTTGGCACACGTTTTTATAAAAAAATGCAATTTTCAAATTTCGACGAAAATTTTACGACATTTTTTTTTTTAAAAAAAAAAAAAAAAAAAAAAAAACATCCTTCGTTCAAGACCATCAAGATCGGTTAAGTAGTTCGCGAGAAATCTTCACAACCGACTTTGAAAACATAGTTTTGAGAAAAACGCGYTTAAAGTTTTACCTACTGCGCCCTCTGCCTATACCTGACCTCGAGCGTCCACATTTTCAAGGATCAACTTGAAAATTTAGGACAATATTCTAGAGATGTTATTGAAGTTAAAAAGACAAAAACAAATTTTTCGTTTTTTTGAAACTGTGCAACCCATGTAACCCCTTAAGACTATGAAATTGTAAATCTATACATATATCTACTGTGCCCAAAAAATAAGGTGAAAATTCTTTATTTATTCTTCCAAATCAATTTCATCATCACTCAAGTAATCTCCTCCCGATGCAATGCATTTATGCCAACGGATTTTCCAATCTTCGAAACACTGGTTGTAGTCACTTTCCGAGATGACCTTCAGTTCCGTCTTCGCTGCGGCTTGAATTTCCTCTATCGTATAAAAACGGTGTCCCAGGAGCGGTCTTTTGAGCTTTGGTGAACAGCCAGAAGTCGCACGGCACCAGATCAGGTGAATACGGTGGTTGCGAACGATATGGGTTGAGTTTTTGGCGAAATTATCACGAATTACGAGGGCAGTATGGGATGGTGCATTGTCGTGGTGTAAAAACCAAGAATTGTCTTTCCACAATTCCGGCCTTTTTATGCGGATAGCCTTACGCAAACGACGCATAACGTTCAAATAATATTCCTTGTTGACTGTTTGACCGATGTTAAGCAATTTATAATGCACAACACCACGATAATCGAAGAAAACAGTCAACATGACCTTGATTTTTGACCGATTTTGCGCGATTTTTTTGGTCTCGGCTCTCTTTTGGTACGATCTTCGCTCGATTGATCGGTTGTTTCGGGGTCGTAAGCATAGATCCAAGTCTCATCGCCAGTTATAATGCGTTTCGCGATACCCTGGTAGTCGGAAAGCATCGTTTCACATACTTCAACACGACGCCTTTTTTCCAAAAAAATCAATGTTTTCGGTACCAGTCGAGATTTGACACGCTTGAGGCCCAAAACATCCTTCAAAATGGTATTGGCTGAGCCTTTCGATATGCCAACTTCATCAGCAAGGTCTCTACTTGTTAATCGACGGTTTGTTCAACACCAAATCTTTGATTTGTTGAACGTGAGCTTCGTCGGTTGAGGTTGATGGTCGCCCTGGACGCTTTTCGTCTTCTAACTCACTGTACCACTTGTAAACATTTTTTTTAGACATAACCTCATCACCAAAGGCTTTCTGCACCATCCTCAACGTATCCGCAGCAGAAAATTGATTCCGTAAGCAAAATTTAATGCAAATTGCTCAACAAATTTCGACATCGCAAAAAACGAAAAACTCACTTTTAGCAGCTCACAAAACGACACGTATCTCAAGCTTTGAATCAAGCATGAAATTTGATATAAATGTGACCGACAGTACTACCAACCTAAATAATAAAAAAGTAATTCTCCAAATCCTGCTACGCGCACAGTTTACATTTAAATTATTTTTGAATATTTTACTACATGTATGGAATATTTATAAACTGGAGATGAAATTTAAATCATTTACAATTACAAATTATACAATTGATACAATATCTTTCCTCAAAAAAAAAAAAAAAAAAAAAAAAAAAATTGGAGTTGCCACCTGACACAAATTAAAATTTTTTTTTATTTTATATGCAATTGGAAACTAAAACAGTCTTAATACTTAAAACTAACATGCGAAAATTTCTGGCAATTTTTTTATGGAGTTGCCAGCAGGTCTCCAATGCAATTATTTGAAATCAATATATGTATGCATAAGATTAATAAATAAAATAAATTTTTCAAAATTGAATATCGAAACAGTTTCCTGATTAAAAAAATATATATTTATGGGGTTGCCACATGTTGCTAAATAAATTTTAATTAAAATATTGAATGAAAATATTGAATGAAAAAAGTTTAACAACTATAATTTTATTATTAAAAATAAATAAATTAACTGGAATGGGGTTGCCATATTTTCGAAATTTGTAAATATAAGATTAAATGAAATTCACAGGGAGTCGTGAGTTACTACTTCTTACAAATATTTAAAAATTTACATTAAATTTATATGATGTTGCCAGCAACTTTAATATGTTGCCACCTAATTGCATTATTATTATTTATTATTATTGAAATTACAATACATTAACAAAAAAAAAATACTATCGACTAGGCATTTTATGGAAAATTTTGAATATCCGTTATAATGAAAGCGGCAACAACTAGTCTCCGACTAGTTAAATTTGGGTGTTACTGTCATAAAAATTTCCCCTCAGCGCAGTTTAGTTATTATTATTGATAAAAAAWTTTTTCAAAAATCTTTTTCGAAAATAATAATTTTCTCACTTATGACAGCCAATACTTTATGTAGTGTTTCAACATATATTTTAAACACACTCTATATATAGTTGCTATATAATTTAACATTCACAGTTGATGAACTATGCTGATTGCAACGTGCTACACTGCTGCACTCCAATGACAGACAACAAGTTGATTGCCGTTGCAACAACTTTGTGGCTCTAGCTTTACTTGTTTTCCCGTTGTCTTCAATGCGCAAAGGAGCAAGGAAATAAATATATATGTGTACATATGTATGTACTTTTTATTAATTCACGCTCGTTGACTTTGACTCACTTTGAGCAATTTCACACCGTACAGGTAACTGGAAGCGAACGCACATGTGCAATCGCCATGATTATTTTCTTCAATTTCGCATATTTCATGCGATTTGTTGATTGTTGACGATAATGGCGTCGTTTGATTGTCATTTTCTCGAATTGAATCCATATATATATTGATGCATGTGCTTTCTACTGTTACATCTCATTTTATATCCTGCTGCAATTGTTACGCATTGCAAAGAGAATGTGGGGGAAGAATGAAGTGCAAATATTAATATTGGAATTGCATTGTTGTGGTCTTGTTATGATTTACTWTTGCACTTTCATCAAATTGACGGGTACGAATCAATTTTTCACTTAGAGGGAGTATCAACATACATAAATTATGGAAGCCTTAGAAGTTTTAGTATAAGTGATTTTGAAATATACTTGTCGGAGGATAATATACATGCCAACTTATTTGCATATATTAGGTCAAAAAAATATTGCGGTATTTTCGCTAGTTGGCGCTGAGATCGTCTAGTTCTAGTTTTATTCGTCGCATCGGGTCGTGCTATACCTTTTTGGAAAGCTCATTTCACGCGCCAACACGTTTTGTTTGATTGATTTTCGTTTCTTTTAAGTCGTTCGTGAGTTATAGCGTCGCAAACATGGAGCGAAATAAAGAGAAAATACGGCATATTTTACAGTACTACTACGATAAAGGCAAAAATGCATCTCAAGCCGGCAATAATCTTTGCAATTTATGGACCTGATATAGTTTCCATTTCCACCGCACAACGATGGTTTCAACGTTTTCGTTCTGGTGTAGAGGTGGTCGAAGATGCGCCACGCTCCGGAAGGCCTGTCGTCGAAAATTGCGATAAAATCGCTGAAYTGGTCGAAAGAGACCGGCATAGTAGCAGCCGTAGCATCGGTCAAGAGCTGGGCATGAGTCATCAAAAAAATGTTTCTGAACAATTGAAAATTCAATAAAAAATACCGCAGACTTTTTCGACAAACTATTATGTATATGACAGCATCGTATTTTGAGAAGTCATATTATTTTTAAATTAAGTTGACATATAAATCTCCTTGTATTAGTTATGTTAGGCACATTAAGTGAACTGTTAAGTAGATGAGATAAAATTTTTTCGGTAAAATACTATGTAGGTATTTGTAGACGACACTCTCAAAGTGAGCACTTCATATTCGAAATATAATAAGAAAAAATTTCAAAGCCCGGAGACGAGTTCCTKGAGTCCTCTCCGGATTTTTTTGCTTTCAACATTTTATATATGGTCAGTGTATCMAGAACAGTCTGAACAATTAGTCTTCAACTCTATGATGTACATATTTATATCAAGTCTTTATATTTTACTGTTTCGAATTCTTATCCTCTGGATAAACATAGCATATGTTYATTTCTTTACCACTTTCAAAATACAATATATATATGACTTTGAACCTTTGACCAAATCTCCTGTGGGTAGCCAAAGAACATGAGTGAGAAGGCGAACCATCCCTCCCCACGCCACCACGTAATCAAACGCCCCCCATGGAAACAATTAACAGCATCGACGACGACCTTTCCAAACTCTTTAAGGATTACGATAACGGTTGGTTGATGACCTCGTAAAAATAAAGGCTGACAGCACCTCTGAAAATATTCGACGCATTACTCGTGGGGGTAACAAAAAAAGAGGTTGGAGAGATCAGTTGGAGGAGAACCTGGGAGCAGTTGCTATCTTGGKGCCAAAATGCGAAAATAARAAATAACTGGYGCGYTRYCATTAASTCGGCTATAACCGCGTAAMGGTGTCTACGTCAGTAAAGAASAAGAAGWAGATTTGAAGAATTTAATGGTGATACTGTGCTTTCTTATTTTTTGGGACTTACGAGGCTATTGTATCGTAGATAACTTTATTATCACCTGCGTAATCAATCATTTAGTGATAGAAGGAAACGAGAAGGCAGAAGAGCTGAAAGCATAATTTTCTTAAGCTGCCCCAGACTACTGAGCTCTTAACTTAGTACATAGCATAAGATATGTTAGTAATATTATATCTTTAAAATCCTACCTTCAAAAAATTGGAAAAGGAGAATGTTGAGATTAGCTTTGCGATTGCTCAGCCTCAGGATGAGATAGTCTATACTCCACGGCTGCCAATGCCTCAACTTAACAGAGATAAGATTATCAACAATTAGGTATTTTACCAAATCTACTAAGTTGCCTGATAAGTCTTAATTTCGTTACCAGAAAAGAACGCAATCAGCCGAATGGCCTAAGTGTGGCCGCCTGCAGTCTGGCTCTCTTTGTAACCAATAAAACTAATATTTTTGAAAGTTTGCTCAAACATTCGGTAAGTAAGTGCAAAACTAAGATGACCCTTTCAACATTTATATACAGTTTGTTTCTAGTAATATTAAATTTTTATCTTTTAAGGCCTTTTTACATTTTTCTCGGGAAAAAWCAAAAATATTTATGAAGCCGCCCTACCATTAATATAAATCAGAATTGCYATGGTACTGTTCAGAAAAAAAAGCGAAATTCTCATATTCATCATCGAAACGGACAAATTGTGAAAAAAGCGATATATTGAAATGAAAAAAAAGAATTAAAAATTCACTGAATAACAAGGTAATGTAACTATTTTATTATGCAAAAGTTATCCACTTGTTACTCGAACATATCTTTTTAATCTTTAGAAAATACTTAACTCCTTAAAAGAAAGAAATTCTTAAGACACTAACAATATACTAAGGAGTGCAATTAAGATAAAGTTTGATTAGTCTAATTTGATAAGTCAATTTGATTTTTATGTATGCACTGAAATATATTGGGAAGTCGAAAAAATCTTTTCGTATTTTGTCAAGCGATGTCGTGGCAGTCGTATATATCCAGTGCTACCAATTAATTTGTATCATACCATATGGTGTTGCAAAGGTAAGATTCTAGGCTTTATTTAGCAAAAAAAAAAGTAAATTCGGGGAATTTGAAAAAAAAAAAGTTACAGCTGTTCAAAAATGAGTGAAAATAATGAAGAAATTCGCTTTATTTTGAAATTTTTGCATACAAAAAGGGAGGAATGTCACGCAAGCCACCAATGAAATTTGTGAAGTTTACGAGACGATGCTGTATCAGTTCGTGTAGCACAACAGTGGTTCGTTCGTTTCTTTTCTGGAAWTTTCGAAATTGCAATTTACGCTGACGAAATCTTTACACTGCTGGAATAATGTCTCTAGGGAAAAAATGGTAAAAAGTGTTCGACCAAAATGGTACATATTTGTTTATTATTATAAATTAAGAAAAAAGTTAAAATTTAATTAGAAAAGCGAAAAGACTTTTASSACTACCCAATATACTTTATATTAGAAGCTTATATAATGTGGAGCACGGTGTGCTTTTCGTATAATTTACACATCTATGCTCAAAAAAAGACCAAATAGTAATAATTCGCSATTCGAGTCGCACCAATATTGCGCTCTTTCGAAGCGTAAAAATATTAAAATCGATATAGCTTTAAGCCAAATAATTTATGGTTTTATTTCTTGTAGCACAAGGGCAAAGCCAAGCTTAAATATGCATTATTTTTTAAAAAGCTTTTTATCGATTTTAATAGCCCTGATCTTGCAAACACACATTGCTGCCTTGTTTACGATTCCATCCTTCGCCTCTTTACCGTCAAARCAGCTTCATAGCAGGCGCTTCGCCAAATATCAATGGTAGTGTGCCACCAGCATAAATGTACATATGTAATACACACGTACAACCATACAAATAACTACTGCTGAAGCTAAAGCAGATTAAAGACTTACAACGGCAAAGCCTTATTAATAACTCARCAACCCGCCGAACACACATCCGCATATCTGACTATAAGGATACGTTGACTACGTATGTCAATCTACATGTGTGTATGTGTATGTATGTATATGTATATGTATRTGGATGTATCTAGTAGTAATGTAAGCAACATTAATTTTCATGACAAATTTCAACCAATCTCGGAGCAACATAATCTCATGCGATCCCTGAAAGCTACTCAATATTCATTGATTGCCATGTAACGCCACTCCTTTCCCACAAATACTTGGTCAATGAAGTTTTTGYAAAAGTTTTCCCTTTTTTTCCTACTTATGTAATAAAACTGGTATGTCTTTAGCCTTCCAGTCGTTCGCATGAGAAAATTCATTGCTTGTACGCGCATAAAATTTTGCACATTTTAATATGTACTTTGGCTCTGTGTTTCCTCCTTTACTTTGACGTTGTATGAATCTTTCCTGGTTTTTGTGTTTTTTGGTGTTTAYGCAGCCACTGCCACACAGTCGCTGACATTGATTATTAACATCTCCGCTTTACATGACTGCCCTGCATACCGTCGCTCTTTGATAACTTGCAAAAAAAAAAAAAAAAAAAAAAAAAAAAAAAAAAAAAAAAAAAANAAAAAAAAAAAAAAAAAAAAAAAAAAAAAAAAAAAAAAAAAAAAAAAAAAAAAAAAAAAAAAAAAAAAAAAAAAACAGGATATTTTTAAAAAGCAATAAAAGTTATTCTTATTAAATACTTGGAAAGTTTTCATTTTAATACGCTTAACTAATTTCCAAAGTTATTTGTTGAAAGCAGTTCTTTACTTTGTGATACAAATCGAGTTTTCTCCGCGTTTTTTAATCTTAATTATTCGTACAGCAGAAATAATTGCACTTTCATTTTATTCTTTTMAGAGTTTAATGCAAATGATTTTAAAAGAAAAATTGATCTTAACTTCTATAAAAAAAGATTATTTGTAATCTTAACCTCCTATCGCCAAGGAAATGTTATGGTCACGACAACGGGGCGTATACGTAATTTCATTTATAATTTAATTGTAGTACAATGTCAARCCTCTGGCCTTGTTTTCTAGCATACGATTCATTTCTTACTTTCAAAATTGGCCAATACTTTTAAAAATATCCATTTATTTCGAAAAAATCTAGGCGAAATTTTTAAATAGACAGTGAAATTTAGCCAATATTTTTCTAAACTTTAAGTATTTAAAGTTGAAAAGAGGAAATTTATTGAATTTTTGTTTAAAAAACTTGTAAAAGTAATTTATCAGGCAGAAATTTTAATAAAGTGAAGAGATTATCAGCAACAAAAGGTTTACTTTGCAGTCCGCTAGAAAATATACTTTTCTAATCCGTCTACAAAACGTAAGCACCGTGCTGATGTATCCCTTGCAGGGCTTCAGGGTATATTAAGTTTGTCACGAAGTTTGTAAYAYCCAGGGTCGACCGACATGTTTGTATATAAGCGAACTAGAACCTGAGTTTTGAGATATCTACCTGACAATTTTCGTATGGCCCTTTTTACATAAGGTGCTGCTGATTTGATTTTTTATTTCACGAGATATCTTCACCAAATTTTACAAAAAATTTTTTCAAAACAATCTCCGAAAAAGAGAAGATCGTAAACTACAGCATGTAGCCGCCACACAAATCTAACGTTAAAAATCAAGTTCTTGTATGGATTATTTTGTATTAACTATCGGTGCGACCGAAGTTAACAATTTTTTCTTGTTCCTTTATAGTCTTTGTTGTTTTCGGACCACTCTCATATAACTGGCGTTTATATTTTATTAATATATATAGAAGCCAGATTGATATCGAGAAGGTTGATTTAACTTGTATGTCAAATTTGGTTTAAATCGACTCTTGTGTCGAACAATCTTGAGCTCGGAAGTGCTAGAAGAAARTTTTTTAATGAAAGTATGTTCACCCGAGGATATTTTTTATTCAATTCTAAGTAAACTGTCTATATTCTTTCTTATATGCCATTGTTATATGGAGTGCCAAGGGAGCCTCAATCGACAATTTTTAATATAATTTTTTCATAATTTCATTTCCTGCGGAAAGTTTCAATGTAGTTACTTTACGAAAACATTATTGACATATAAAATACCGCCGCCAACCTGGCTGCCAGAAATTTTTAAATGRTAAAAGAATTATCAGAGACTGTTGGAATCGGAGATTTTTCTTAGTGTTCTATTTTAAGATAGTTTCCAGCAAATTGTTTTTTTTGTCACGACATTCTGTAGGAAGCTCTTTTACCGGCATATGCTTCAGTATTTCTGCATGAAAAAATTAACAAATTGTCAAAAGTGTGCTCARTAATGCTCAAAAGATCCGAATAAAATTTTTTAATCGGTATTAATGAAATAAATTTGAAAAAAAGAGTTCTTTACTTTAAGACCTTAACCTCACACTAACCTAAAATACCAAATTGATACTAAGTAAATATTTTACGTATTGGTGATCAAATGGCGCTAGTTGGAGAAATAAACCGGATAGTTTATTTAATTTACTTCATCTCAATAATAGCTAAAAGTCTTCTTGAATAACATCACTGTGTATTTTTACATTCCATACCCTTCTCGTGGCATTGAATTTCATTGGGAAACAGTATAACTGAAGAGCCAGTAGTAGAAGACCAAAAATCAATACTCCTTCCTTGACTCATTACTTGGACCATCTATTTTAAGGAACACTGAAAGCAAATTGTTTCGTTCAAACTGTTTTGGTTCACTTTCGACAATCAAAACAAATCAACGTCACATAAGTGACGACYATTATACTATATTAAATTGCTTCTATATTTACACCAAACATTGATATTAAGCATTTACAAAGAGCCCAAGCAAATAGAAATGAATTTATAAATACAAATTTATTTCCGTTCCATATATTTATTTACTCTTTTAAATATAGCTAGAACTAAAGCAAATTAAAGCACAAATTTGCCCCAAAGAATTTAAAATATTTATTTTAATTGAATTGCAAACTTATTACCAACAGCTATCACTAAATRTTTAGCTAACGGTATGTATACAAAAGTGGAAAGCAGATGAGCGAGCAGATTCCATTTTGACAGATACGGCATACTCATTTAAGCAACTATATATATTTTTTATACTTATTTACACATCCCTTCACTCCCATATATAACACTTGCCAGTTCAATTCATCACACTCAGTATTTATTTAGTGCTTMTTAATCAATTTTTCACTAGCTCGCAAAAACTACAAAACAAAYGCGATTTCTATGCAAGTTAGTGTATTAATCACCAGCGCTAAAGCTGTGGCTGTAACTATTCATCAATCACTTTGAGAAGACGCACGGATTATTCGACATCATAATCACTTGTTTTAACAGGCTTGCTAGCTGACGAGCGGATTTAGTTTATAAGTACATATTACCATATATTATGATAAATACCTATAATAAATCCGTATCAATCACCAAGAAAATTAAAATTTATAAAAAACGTTGCTTGCTCTTGTGATTAGTATAAATTATCCGAGAGTTAAATGAGCTTCTTTAAATGCTTGCCTAATTTCTTTGGCTTTTTCTTTTTGCTCGAACTTTAGCGCTCAATCTTCATTAGCGAAAAAGCTGTCTCCTGCTGAATTATGCTCGCAATATTATCAAGGGATACGAGTACCATACACCGTTTTATTAGCTGCTTAACATATACATACATGAATAAATATTTATGGTAAGTACTTAAATACCATAAAATCATAATTTGTTCCGGTCTGCCTCAGTGTTTTTTCTTCTCCACGGTGCCATAGGATACTAATTTATTTGTATTTCTACGCAATTTCTGATACTGATGAAGTAAACCAAAAAGCTCGAGTCAATTGGAAAGCTGATTTTTAGGCTACCTCCAACGACGCTTCAAGCCTTAAATGCCTTTCTCGATGCATCAAGTCGATTCGGCATTGTTTGCAGCAACTGATACTGACGTATGGAACGACTTGGCACATTATACGTCGAGATTGCTTCGCTGTAAGGGCTGATGAAAAGTTTCAAAAAGACATAACGTTTTCTAGCCAATTTTTTTTTCAGTGATGAGGCCCATTTGTAGCCCAAGGGGTATATAATCAAGCAAAATAACCGCTTTTGAACAAAGAGAAATCTGAAGAGATTAAAGGGCTCCCATTTCGTCCAGAAAGAACAACGTATCTATCAATTGATTTATTTACGGAACACTTCGGTGAGCAGATAATTTCAAGTTTTGGGCCGGTGGAAGATCACCAAGATYGTGTGGTCCCACCGTTAGACTATAAAAAGTCGAAAAGTCCCGCTTCGGTTTTGGGCTTGGGGAAAACATCAGTTACCAGAGGAAATGCTCTAACGAGTCATCGAAAACTGGACGCACCGAATGAACCACATTTGAAAGAGGAAATCTTCAAAAAATAAATGTCAAAGAATGTTTTTCGAATGATAAAAAGCATTCCCCATTTTTTTTTTTTTTTTTTTTTTTTTTTTTTTAAAGCAGTCAAAGAAAATAAAAATCTATTTTAAAACCTTGAGATAATTTAGAGTCGGGATAGGTAAGAGTTTAGCCAGTAACCTTCTTAAATCCCAACCGAAATAATTACATTATTATAAGAAGATTTTSACATAACTGGCCATTCAAGGGGAACGAATTGGATCTCAGGATGGCATATTGCCTTCAAGGACTGGAGCTATGGACCTCGTGTGTTCTTAGCAGGCGTTGGTCAACGTACAGCAAGTAGAATGTTGGAGCTCTTCTGAACTGCTTACCCTTAGCAAAGTTCATCTTCTGCAATCATAAAACTTCCAAACCCAATACAATAGGCAGGTTAAATATCCCGTTGGAGGCAAATTGTTACAATTKTATGTAAGAAGACGAAAATTCACATACTATCACCACCATTGTCCAACCTTTACGAGACTGATGTTAAAACATCTAGTTAGTTATAGCTTCTGCGAACCAGGCGACATATCCGGAAACTGACTTTAGCCRCCTCAACAAATTTGTGAAATACTCAACATACTTRTTCTATTCTTSAGGGTCTTAATGAWCAATTTTAAGRSAGTTCTAGATACTACAACGGAYCGGGTATAAGCCATCCAAGTGAGATCCCAACGCCATAGACGACGTGGCTTCATAGACTGATAATCGAAATCAAAAAACTTTTTTAGGAAGGACATCAACCAGTTGTCAGTCCGAACTTTCATCTATCTGCTCCTCAAATTTTCATTTTCTACCTACACATTTGTGGGAATCGCCGATAWCGGACCTCTCGCTACGAAATTAMACACGTACGTATAAATAACCTRTGACGACATTAMATGCAAAATTAGTYGCTTTCGGTATAAATTTAGCGTTACAAGCACTGCCCAATGAGCCAACAAATCACAAAGCAAACAAAATACATAAATCGGAAGAAACATATGTATGTATATTTTTACACTCACGGACTCAAATGATAGCTTTATTCACACAAATATCCGCAAACCAACAACAACAAACAGTCAACTAATGTCGGCAACAGGCAGATTGCATGACCGAACAAATATCTGCAACTAAACTGCTGTTTTACATGACCGCATATAAGGCGTTTCAACAAGCTCAACAACAACAACAACAACGCGTTAAACTAACACACGACAAAACGAGTAAACAATTTCAGTTAGGTAAACAGACAAGCGTGTAGCACTGCTAAAGCCGCAGACAAGCTCACGAATCCGCTAAGTTGAACTCGCTGGCGCTGTTTGCCATTGGCACTTGCTTTTGTTGCGGCGCTGCCTTTACCAGCCGCCACAAATTCAATTAGTTGCCATCTTTCAGCGTGTTTTTGCTAGCCGCCGCCGCCGCTTGTTTTCGCTCTTGGCGCGGCACCGCCTAATGCATTCAGCGYTAATGATGTACTCATTAATTATAAGCAATAAACGCTTACATGTGTCCTCGCATATAGACATACATATGTACATGCAAGTATGTGTGTGTGCCGTTAAATGAATTCCCATGCAAAGAAACCATGAAACACACGCGTGTTTCGACAGAAGTTATCTTTTGTTATCTCTACCCCACCTTCCGCTGCAGCATATTGCTTCAGTACCCACTGACTGTCTACATCTCAGTTACCATCTTAAGTTTGCCAGCTTGTTGCAGTTGCAGTTAAGTGCTTTACTTTTTGCAAGTTCACTGTGTCTATAATTGCATTTGATTGCTGCGTTTTTACTCCTTTTTTTGTTTTCACATCCTCTTTGTACAAAACGAATCATACTACATACATATAAATTTGTTATACTCGCAATATTTGTATATTTTTGCTCCGCCAGCATCTTATCAGTAGCYCACAAACAACACTATCTAACGGCAGACAACGGTATGCATGGTAGTATTTTTCAACAGATTAATTTTGTGGCGATAAGTAATCTAAGGCAAACAAGCTGCGAGTCATAGCGAACGCCAGCGCCACAGCTTGTAAATATTCTCATAATCGCATAAGTAAACGGCTGTGGAAGCGGGTTAGTCGGAATTAGAAAAAACAAATAGTCACTGGGAATAAATTGAAGTGAGGCTGTTGCTCCTGTCGTAATCTCAATAAACATCACATCGAATTGCATAAAGTCAGATCGTTAATAGGTGAACTCWATTTTGAAATAGATTTTTTTTTTATTACAGAGTAAATAAAACAATTTTAAAATCAAGAAATATAAAATACTACTACATACCACAGCTTATGTCACCTACATTCGGATCAGATCACCAATCTAGGCTGTATTGCCAGCAAAGGCATCGGTGGTTTTGTGATATTTTTCAAATACTACATTTGAAGTTGACCGAAAAAATTCACTTAAAATAGTCTGCTTTTAAAGTAGCTCTTATCTTTTTACTCATTATTAACTTAAAACAAAAAAAAAAAAAAAAAAAATTTTACTGAAGTTGCTAAAATACCATTCACCAATAAACATTTTTCCATACAAGATTTTGATTTTAATCGGTCAGTTTATATGACAGCTATATGCTATAGTTGTTCGATATCGACGGTGTTGACAAATGATCACTTTCTTGATAAGAAAAGAACGTGTGCATAATCTCAGATTGTTATYTCAAAATCTAATTTCTAAATAAAAAGACGAATAGACAGATTGGCAGACGGCGATGGCTAAATCGACTCAGCTCGTCACGTTGATCACTTAAAGGTGATCACATAAATTTTTTATGGAATGAAAGTTGGTGGTTAGTAATTTCTAGATGTGTATAAGAGACAGACTTAAAGGTGATCGAATAAATTTTGTATGGAATGGAAGTTGATGGTTAGTAATTTCGATAAATCTAAGGTGAAGATCAGTTCTATCAATTGCTAAAATTTTCAACCAATTTTTTTTGCTTAAGACATTCACGATTCTTTAAACTAAACATGTGGTCGTTGGATTGAATTTGAACATACTGCACACCTGTCTCTTATACACATCTCGCMGAGTRSAGGTYGCAAACGAGATTCTTGAGAACTGTACATCCATAAAATGCATCTYTACTTCTGTGGAGAGGTGCGTTTATGAATTTAACGTCAAAACTCTCCAWCAATTTAGCTTATGGCGCTTCAAAAATGAGTCGAAATTGAAAAAAAAACAAAAAAGCGATAATATGGATTTATAAGAAAAAAGAAAAATTATATTTTTTTCATTTAGGGACAAATCGGATCAGTTCCAATTTTTGTGCTTAGTTACTTCACGACTTTTTCCAAAACAATTAACTTTTTCTGTAGCTCTAAGTCACAATAACTAGTTGCTTGGAGATTGTTGATAAATAAAAATGCTCATTTAGAAAACTAATTCCATAGGCTGCTTATGAAATATATAAATAATACAAATTTAGCTATAGAAATCAATAAGCATAATAGAAACCTCATACTTCGTGATGCACATTMTACCCTTTCTATGTATCTACCTGCCTTAGAAGGAATAAAAATTTAACTACAGAGGAAAGACATGAGCTGACATGAAGATAGCGATCCTGAGTGTAGTTTAACCATGGAAAATATGAAAAGCATTTTAATACGCCTCGCAAGGGTAGTTAGTTTAAAARAATTTCAGAAAACTAGTATAAAGCGTAAGATAATTATTTATCTAAAATATGATAATGGGCATCCCAATGCAGGTTTAACAAATAATAAAAATTAAGAATTGCTTTTTGACGATTTCTATTCCGCTTAAATAATATTATATCTCCCATGAGCAAGTTGCGCATTTTCTCTACAATAATTGTTGAATTTATCGCCTTTACTATTTGCCTCCACTTGCATTATAACCATTTCATTTTCATATAACTTGAAAGCAACATCTATGTTTAAACACACCTTTATTTATTATTCTTCGTTTATATTTTTGATTTATTTTTCGAATATCAAAAGTAATTACATAAATTGCATAAATTGCATAAATTGCTTTTGATCATCCGACGTTTGGCAGATTGCAGATTGCAGCTCGTGGCCGAATGGCAATTTTCGCCAATTAAATTGCATAGACACAAGGCGCTTYCGTCGATTGAGCTGCCAAATGCAGAAAATAGTTTTCAAACGACAGGAGGTGCGTACATGTGTTTGTGGAAATAAATACATATCTATTGATATATATATATATATGAACATATATACATATATATACATATACACATATCTAAAAAACCTGATAGGGTGTGTTATTTTTAGATAACTTTTCTAATAGGCTAAAAACTTTAAAGAAGCGAAAAATGTAATCCTAAAATTTTGTAAGAAACGTCGGAAACCCTATAAAGTATATACAATGTATGAATATAAATGATCTGAAAAACGAGATGCATCCACCCAAATCAGTATCTCACACATCGTTCCCAAGCGTTGGCCATCTCTGTGAAGTCGTTCTGGCGAATTTTGCTGAAATATCTTGACCTACCTCCTTACGMGATGAAGTTGATGCCAGAACTGAAGCCGCTTGACCAGCAGAATTGTCGTATAATTCGGCAGAGTAAAAGCTTGACAATGATTCGGATTTTCTACGAAAAATCATCTTCAGCAATGAGGCTCAGTTCTGGCTGAATGGCTTCATCAATGAGCAAAATATGCTTTATTAGTCAGCAAGCAATCCACACGTACTCCATGAGTTACCATTTCATTCTAAAAAAATTACGGTTTGGTGCGGTTTACGAGCCGGCAGGGTGTTTGGACCGTGCTTCTTCCGTGATGATCAATACCGGCACGTTACTGAAGATGGCGAAGTTTATGCTCCGTTATTTTAAACAACTTTCAACGTGGATTAACGCGCAAAAGTGCATCGAGGAACTGAATTCAATTATGGGCGATAAAGTGCCATTATAGCGTAGTATCTATCGATAGTATGGTGAAGTTAATCAAGGTGGTAGGTCACTCCAAGAGGAGTTTTGTAAAGGTCGTCCAAAATCAGCTGTTGTTCCGGAAACTATTAATGCGGTGCTCAAACTRATATTGCAARATCGTGTGATCCATCGTGAGATTGAGGAAACTATAGTTGTAAAAAGCACTTCCAACCAAAAGTTGCCTGTAATTTTTTCGAAAAACAACAGACCACAACCATACGTTACAACAACAACGCAGTACACAGAACAGTTCAGAACGCGTGTTGTGCASATACCTCAATAAGAGTAACAAAAGTGTTTTGAGAATTGGTTCATAGGCATCCAAAATCTTAAAGAGCTTTATAGAGAAAAAAAGCGAAGTAAAGCGACATCTATGTGTTTGTTTTTGTTTTATAATCCTAAAATATAAAAGGCTACCCACATACAGAAAACTTTMTTATTTGACGAGATATCATCATGAAATTTGATGTGGATTATTGCCCAAGCAATATATCGGAGAAAGAATTTCAGAAATCGGAAGATTATAGATATAGGTGGCCCCCGAAATGATCGATTAAAATTCAATCCTTGTTTGGACATTTTTTTATTTGACAAGATATCTTTACAATATTGCTCATATAATAAAGCCTTTTCGACAGTATTTTAGTTGGAAAAAAAATCTGCTTAAAATTGACACACCCCAATATAGTATGTATATACATATACAAGTATGTTCATGGAGTATAAATAAAATATTTGCAGATGCAGCATTTTGAAAATTACCAAAGACGTCAGTCTGGACCTGCACCTATTACTTAGAGTTGCCATTTATATTTGCAAGATAACATTTATGTATGGTTGCATGTATGTTTGTGCGATGATCACAAGTTCAAGTCATCAAAGTGGTTATCTTTAAATTTAATTGGCATTAAAACTGTGTTCAATCACTGCAAGCTAACAAGCAAAAATACAAGTTACATACAAATATACGAACGACTGCGCAAGCAGCTGCAGTTACAACAGCTATAACAATAAAAACAATTGCGGCAACAACTCGAAGATTGCTTTGCGCCCGCCGCCAACATGGTGAAAARAATCAGATAAAAGCAAAAGCCCGCCACAGTTGCGTTTTGCTTTGCGGCGGAATTCATTTGAATTTGTTATTGCTGSGGCAACAGTGGCCGCCGAAGCGCATTGAAATGACAGCCGTACAGCCGCACAGCCACATGTGCATACATACAAACACATATGCATACTATATATGAGTCCAAGCACAACAGCTGTGCTGACCGCCGGCTGAWTTTCCACCTTTGTTGCGCTTGTAATAAATATGTATGTGTGGACAAGCGGCGGCYCGCCGGTGTGACTGGCGTGCGCACATCGATCAACGCCGTGGACAGCGCACAGCAGCCAGCAAACCGGCTAATGGAGTGCGCACTGCCAGGCTGCGTCATTTGAAATGCAAATAGTAGGCGAAAAAAGAAGYATTTTTCTTGGCAGCAGTCAATAGATGGCCGGAGAAAAAACATCAACAAAACTATTTGTTGCATGGTAATGAATGAATAGATTGGCATCGCTGGAAAAGGTTGCACACGAGTTCAAGTCGTGCRTGTATGTGATGGCTTTCATGCGCGAATGGCTTAAATTGTTCAAGGCTGGAGGTCTGCGATTCACCAAATGCGTTGTATGACAATAGTAACGGGAAATTTTTAAGATTTCGCGGATGCCAGAWACAGATTTTAAATATYTATTTGAWCGTCGTTGTAATTGGACTGCGTGGGTTCCCTCTGACGTACRAAACTTGGAAGATATCGTGAATTTATCGGTTCGCTATTCAACCTTACTAGTTTTGCTTTTGCTTTCTTGTCGACACGAAAGCAAAAAACCTTGAAAGGACAGTTGAAGCACATTTTAACTTTTCTTTCTGCTCGTCTACCAAGTAAAAAGCTTGGACAGTGAGCTCCTTTGTCATACTATTCACTCAAACATATCATTCTCCTAACAGTGACCTGTAACTGTAACTAACGTAACTAACTGATAATAATARCAAACTCCGTAAAGTCCCCTCTGACGTATGAGTATCGAAAGCTATCGTGAACTTATCGGTTCGCTATTCAACCTTATGAGTTTTGATCTCACTTTTTCATCGACAGCAAAGTATAAAGCTTATGGGAACCGTTTGAAGAGCAAGCGAACTTAACTTCCTCGTCGACTCGAGAGTGGAAAGGGTTTAGAGAATGTTTCAACAATAATCTCCTTTGTCATACTATCCACTCAAACATATAATTTACTGTAGCATACATGACGAACTGATAATAACACTTTCCGTAAAGTCAGAATTCTAAGACGAATATAGATTGTCTACTAATCAACTTTCTTTACTCACTGACGATCGAATTTCTACAAACAGAAAGTTTCATCAGTATGATCAGTACCAGKTGGTCCATATGACCGCATTATTTTGTAAAGAACACACACTAAATWATAATGGCGTCGTTCTAGTCAGTTAGTTAATATTAGCCCGAATCTTGTTAGAAAATCTAACGAAGAGGCGTAGCATTTCTAAATATTTTAGGTGCTTTTGATTTGAATTTGTTTTTAYGGATTTAATTAATTTTAGTGCGCAGTTCGCTAGATTTTTTGACAGTTTCGATTTCATGTTAATACATAGACCCACGCTTAGCCATCAGTAATAAAGCGTTTGATGAATATAGGCTCCCTGGTTACATTTTCAAGCATCTGTTTAGCGAATTCCGCTCGACTTCGATTTTTTGAAAGATTTAGGTCTATTTGACTAGCATTGACACGCCTCATACCCAACTATTAAGCAAAGCGTATTGAGTTGATATACACAAGGGATCTCCAAATATTTCTCTGTTGCTAACAGAACTTTTTCTTTGTCATTAACAGAGATGGACGAAGGAATCACATGAGATATTTTTTGGAATGGCTTTGTCTCACTCAAATATTTGTGGTCGTGATAAAGTAGACTCTAAAGTGTTTTGCAACATTTTCAACAATTTCGAAGCAGCGACTCCATTAGAAAGTACACAACTTCAAGAAAACTCGATGTTCAATAGTGTTTTCTTTGATAAAAATCAAATATTTCGTATCGTAAACAAACAGCTGTCAAACTCATACTAATTGTCATATGGTGATCAAACGAATATCAACCTAATTTTATTACATAACGGGTTTGAAACACTAAAACTACTGAAGTTCGTATTATCAATGAAAACATTGAAGATATTAGCGATGCTCTCTATGTCTGTCGGATAGTAAATGAGGCCCACAATTATTTAAGCTAWAACAATGGAATCAGAAATCTGTTAGAAGTCTCTAACTCTAAAATTCTCAAATAAGCGAACATGTTACCCTTTTGAACATTTGTTCCTTCATTCCAACTGTTCGTATTCGGATATACATAGATCACTCGCTATTAGGGTGCTTCAAAAAATGTTTTTAAAAATTTTTTTTTCACCTCTTACCTCCCCAAATGTTAGTGATTGATAAACAAAAATTCTTCCTCAAGCCAGACACTGTAGCTTAACTCTAAGGGGTCGCTATTTTTTTTTTCGGTTCCCATACATTTAACACAGGAATTTTCGTTTTTTCATTCAAACTACSATTTCACCAACTAATTTTCGTTTCTCAAAAATAACCATCACATATTCATAAAGTTGACTTTTCAAACTTTAAAAATTTCTTCGAGAAAGTTTGATTATTAAAATTAGACGATTAATCATATTGATTTGAAATTTGGAAKTTTTKCAATAAAAATAAAAAAAGTTTCTGAGAATAATAATTTTGTCSCGAGMAGTCGAAAATCCAGAAAATATTTTGAAAATCTAATGTTTGTATATAAAAGSTGACCAATACATTAAATAACCCTTTACTTTCCAATCAAAAGTGATTTTTCGCCATTTACTCCATTTAAAGGCAGTCAAAGTTAATTAAGCAAATAATTCAGTACTCACAAGCGAGCTGAATTTAATCGCAACTAACAAAGCGAGTGAAAATTGAGAGCAGCAGAGCGTGGATAATAAATCAGCTAGGGATGCTTAGGGAATACCGGTGCATAGACGGTGTCGATAAAATGCCATTTACAAATGTATGTAGGTATGCTTGTAAGCAGACTTCAATTAAACAAGCGGGTTCATTTTCAATTAAAGGTCACACATTGTGGATGAAAGAGACATAAATACACACGTGTACGCATATTAATACGACATATGAGTAATATACATTTTCACAAAAAAGTACCCGGAAARTTTTRTCAAAAACAGAAGCCTATGAGTGGTACAAAACCTTCAAAGACGGCCGAGAGATCGTTAAAGACATGCGTAGTTCTGGGCGACCTTCGATCTCATCAACTGATGAAGATATTAAAAAATTGAAGGATATGGTGCTTGAAAATCATTAGACAAGTGTTACAGGGATGGCAAGGGAGCTTGACATTTATCACGAGTCCGTTCGAATATTTTTGGATATGAAACGCGTACTTGCATGGCTCGTCAGGACAAAACTGATTTTTTTCAAAAACAGTATATGGGTTTATGAGTTTGACATGCACACAAGTTCACAATCATCGGAATGGAACCCGTTTTCAGTCGATCGAAGAGATAAAACAAAATTCGTTGAAAGAGCTGAAGGCCAACCTGAAAAGTGTTTCGAGGAGTGGAATTGTTGGCATTAATATTGTAAATCTGGTGGGCACTACTTTAAAGGCGACCAAATAAATATTGACGAATAATAAAATATTTTGCGTTTTATTTAAAATTTCTGGGTACTGTTTTTATACAATGTTTGTAGATATAAATCTGTAAATAAGAGTTTATATATTCGTAGGGGCCATCCTACGCTGCAGTGAGCCTTTTCAATTTCGCGCTACAAATGTTGATCTCATTAAAAGGTGCGGGACGCTTGGCTGCCACATGCAGCGTTTATGGACCCTTCTACACATATGTATGTATATATGTATCTCTATTAACTAACGTCTGTACATTGCATTTACAGAGGCGCTGAATAGCACGCGTTGCTTTGTAATTTCGCAAAATTCGTGCAAGCAAAGTGAATGCACTGTGTTCTGTCATATACTTTTACCACATACTGTGGTTGGTAATGGGAACCATTGAGTGAGCCGTCGTCTGATGTATGAATACGGTGAGGTGATTGCGGCGGCTGACGATGGCTGTCGCTGAAACGAATATGCAAACAAAGCGTCCAACAAACATACTGGTGTTGTATGACGACCTGCCATATGTGCATAGGTGCTTTTGAGTTAATGTTCGGCATTTGGCGTCGTCTTCTGTCGTTAGAACGTTTTATTAATTTCGCTTCTATTCACTTAAGCAATTTCTAGTTGGATGCTTATTCGTGCTGTTTGGAAAGTGCCTGTTTAAAGAGCGACTAGGCTGGGTAAATGTGTGTTTGATTCGAGGGCAAGGAGTATAGTTGCTGTGTTCGAAATCGAATATAGATATCGCAAGTTATTTATATGTTTCAAAAAGCGTGCGGTCTAAGGACCCGTTCTTTGGAACGTTGTAGTATTAYTTTCAAAGCAAATTTGAAGAAGATATTTAGTGCTTCTTATTTTCTTAAGGAAACTAGTCGAGCTTTTGACCCTTTAGATGGTAATAATAATATATTAATCTGTAGTACTAAAGAAAAAGACTATTTTATACCCTAGGCTATATTAACTATGTCACGAAGTTTGTAACACCTTTAGGAAAACATTGACATCATATAAAGAATATATACATATAAATGATCAGCGAGATGAGATGAGTCGATTTATCCCTGCGTTTCTTTGAACTTTTGTCTATATGTGAACTGACGCCTTARTTTTTGAGGAATCGTTCTGAAACTTCACGCACGTTCTCCTTATTTCTCGGAACCGCTGTTATCGGAAAACTATAGCGTATGACACAAGGGCACAATAGACCAAAGGTCGCAGTGCATTCCTCATTATCATTCATTCATTCATTCATTCATGAGTGCCATACAAACTAACGGAGCCTACTCAAGTCCTAGTATCGTTTGGATCTTACGACTATATCATATCGCTGCCATACAAACTGACCAAACCGAATCAAGTACTTTTATGGAAAACTTTTTAACTTCACAAGATATCGTTAAGCAATTTGGCAAGGGTTATTGTGGACGGTAGCACTATAACCTCCAAAAATATTTTTCAGATCGCAGTATTTTAGCRTATAGCTACTATATAAACTGAYCAGCCAGCTCTTTTCATACTACTTTATGCTTTGCTCATGTGAAGGGTATACATTTACAGTCCAGCGAAATTTTATTTATTTTTTTCTTATTTCTAATTTTCTAATTCTAAAACTGCGGCCGCGACAGCCGTCGGCGCTATAAATGCGGCTGCGTTACCGTTATTAATGTAATATGAAGACAAGTCTGAACATTAGTCTATAAACACATTGCACTCTATGCTACACGCACATAGCTTTCGCTTTTCAATTTAGCATTGTTAYGTTTACCCTCACATGAATATATACACACACATGTACATATGTACATACATACATATAGTAGAGCAATAGCTGTTGCTTTTATTGTTGTTAGTCGGTTTACGACAATGGCATTGCTATTTCGCTTTTAATTAAATTTCTACATTAGATTCTTACGTTCGGCGTCATGATTGACTACAGTCATAGATGTTGRCGCGCATACCTACTTACTATCTTCATGGTTATTGCCATTCCTGCAGCTGGCGCTGCATTCGTGTGACATCATGCAATCAACGCACGAAATGTCAAATATTTGCATTATAGTTAGTCGCCGATTCGCTCCGCATGAGCACTGAGAAGAATGAAACTGGAACAGTGTGACAAGAGTGAGTTAGGCCTTCTTTGTTTTACTCTCTTCTCTCGTCTTGTGCTAATTGTATTTGCCTGTTCATTAGTTTTTGTGGATATTTTATTTGAATTGTGTGATGTATATTTTTAATTATATGAGTTGCAATTACACTGCAGTGACATAWTTGTTAAGTACTTCCGTTAATTAAAAGATGTAAATCAAAGATAAATTACAGCTAAAAGTTCYGCTAATGTTTAAAATCCATTAATCACATCATAATCTACTCAAAATATTGTTAAATGCCAATTCGACTCCCGAAATTGATCATTTTTCATCACGCTCCTCAACTAAACCCCCCTAACTTCTATTAAAACAAATTATCTGAATTTATCTTTTAACAAGAAAAAACGTTARCTTCAGTTGYACCTAAGCTATATTACCTTTCACAAATCCAAAATATTTCTTACAGGAACTTGATTTCTATCGTTAAGTTTGTATGACAGCTATATATTATATATATGATATATGGGTCCAATACAAGCGGTTGCGACAAATTAGCACCTTTTTGGGAGAAAAAAAAAAACCCGGCAATATTTCTTATCGATATCTTAAAAGCTCAGGGACTATTTGACGAACACGCAGTCGGATACGGCTAAATCGACTCAGCTCATGATCAAAATCACTTTTACGCTCTTCCAACATGTTGTTAGAACCCATTACGTTAATGAGTGTTTTGATTTGTAGCTATTAATGTAACGCATATAGTGACCATAGACCTAATAGTTTACTTTTTACCGAAAAAATCGGTCAATGTTGAGATATATAATTGAAATTTAAAGAGGATCCTTTAATTATATTACTACCTTTGTGTTTCATAAATGAGTTGGATCTGGTTAATACTTTCCTTACCCCCATATATCATATATACCATGACCCGATAAGGCCACCATAACCAGTCAGTATTTTTTTTRTGTCTGTGCCTCTGGAGGCTTATCTCTTTGTTTGCAGATTTTAATCTAACTTAGGATTACAATAGAATACAGTAATGATGATAACATCAATAAAGTTAAAGAAACAGTGCTTGAAAATCACTATGTAGGCATTAGATAGATAGCAGAGGGTCTGAACATCTCTTATGGATCGACACAACATATGTTGGTTAATGTTTTGTATATTAAGAGGGTCAAAGCTAGACTCGTACCAAATGACCTCGAGTAGAGGTCGCAACAGAGATACTTGACAAASTAGCTSAGAATCCTACATTCRTCAAACGCATCATTACAGGTAACAAAACTTGGCTCAAACCAACTGTATGGATTTTTCAATTGGATTAAGAGATGACATGTTTGTATAGGTTTATGAGCCTAGTTTAAAGGCGATAGTAAAGAGTTGTATTAATATAAGTGAAAATGTTTTTTCACTTCATGTCAGATTAGAAGTTGTTTATCAGGAAACTCTTTTTAAAATTATTGAATTTAAAATCATTCCAGTTTTAGTCAGAGCCTTCTTTTAGATTGAAGGGTTTGCCATATTGTTTGACATTATATGGTACTAATTTAGAATGAATGTTAAAGCAGGTAAGAAGTCAGCAATATTATTTTGCCAGAGTACTTGAACTGCGTTTACACTATGTTTATTTCCGACAAGCCCGAAACTCTCTCCCTATCAAAGAAGCAATCCAATCTAAAAGATCGAGGACTTTTGCATAAACTTGGCAAGAGAACGTCTAGGATCTGAAAATGCAAAAGGCATTATACGAAATTGGGTCTAGRAAATATAGTGTAACGATTTTCCGGAATTTGTTTTTAAATCACAAGGGCCTGCACACCTGGTATCCGAAAYTGTTGCGACCACTATGCAAAACGTTATCATCGAGCTCAGACTCACAAGAGTTAGTAAAATTTTGTTACCCAAAGAAATTCTTGAAACAGATCAGAGTTTAATGTTTCCAAATGCATGTGTTTCAAAGCGAAATAATAATGTATGGATTATAATAGCACGTTTTTAGTAACGAAAATCTTCAAGCAGCGATTCTTTCTAACCACAAATTTGTATTTTTTTTAGGTTTTAGCATTTACCACTTAGTTTTCTTCTGCATTTCCGCTTCCTTGAATCCGCATTGTGCGGTTTCACCAATTCGATTCCATTTATTTGTTTTAATTTAGTAAATAGTCAATAAATATCTGTAAGTTCAATGAATTTCCTGCGAATGTTTTCCATGGAGATAGCAAGAAATAACTACAAATTAACATTAAGGCGTTGCAGTAAATGTGAAATAGGAAAGTATTGCCCGGAGATGGGGAACAACAAAGTGGTGTATAAATAAATACCGAGCAGCTCCAGATAAATGCTACCAAATTAGAAAGCGAAAATTGCTAAGTAGTCAATAATGAAATGCACTAGAGGACACACCCACCACACGCTTTGAGCTTGTTTTAGAATATACATATATACAAAATAGTCATCAGGGTGTATGCGCACTGAATTGTAAGTAAAATGGCTGCGTGGGCTCCACCGCCGCCCATTCCCTAACACAAATACCATCACAACGGAAATATAGGTGCGTACAACTCGCGCCATTTGGCATTATTTTGGCTTTTACCGCCCTCGATTGTCCATTGTTTGCATTATTATGGCAGTGTTTATTGTTTTTCGATAATTTGCCATATTCCGGTGTTGTTAACATAAAAGAATGCGTCAAATTGCGTAGGATAACATTATAGAAAATCGGCGCTTTCTTACAGCACAAAAGCATTTGCACATTTGTGTTTTTTTTTTTTTTTTTTGGCATATTTATTCAGCACATTCTATGACATGTTTATGTTGTTCCAGTATGTTTTTAACGCTCTCTTTCTGGACATTCGGACCTCCGTTGACCCCAGCACATTGTTATGAGTAAATATTGTCCATTGGCATGACGCGCCCATAAGCGAGCTTGACATTTCACTATTGTTTTTGCCAGCTTTCTTTTAAGCATTTTTCAGTTGACCCAGCGCTCCTCCGCTGCTCACCCCCAGTGTGTYATTTTCATTTGTTTTGTGTGGTTCGTGCTTTTATGTGCGCGCATTTATTATTTTAACTTTATTTGCTTTTTGTGTGTGATTTTATTTTATGTGCTTTGTTGTGTGCGTAATAAAGGAGCTGGAGAAACAGATTGAATGCTGTCCATTTGACCCTTGTTTGGCGTGACACTTTGGTGCTAAAAGAATCGCCAACCCACATAAGCACGGCTGGAATATGGTGTCAACKTAAATGGGTGTTCCAAAGCGAAATTTCTGATTATTTTATGTTGTTGGTATTCTCCGATATACTGTTTTATTACTTTGGTCCTTCCTCCTAAATGGAATACGTATTTGGTAGCCGTATCAACTTTTTCATTACCAGACTCCATATAATGAAAAATGCATCCTGATTACAGTATGCGTGCATGTTATTATGTGAGGTAATTTTATTTTACTGCAATAGCAGAGAAGGTCTTTTATATATCATACATGTTATAATAACAAAAGGAAATTCATTAAATACTGAAAAATATATGTACAATGAAGAAACAATAGATACTTGATACAGTTATTTTCATATATTAGGGTAGGTCAAAATATTTTATCTGGTAATAAGAAAAAATATAAAARTGTTAGGTGGCGCAGCTTCCTGTTACAATTAAGAGTTCATACTTAGAKAATCTTCCGTAGAGGTGTCTATCAACCATATATACTTATACAACAATTGCTATATGCTCTAACAATCCAATCTGAAACTTTAGGCAATAAACCATACCAGTTTTTTTTTTGAGGATATGTTTTCAAATRAAAAAGCTTTSCATATAAGAACTTTACTCCTATATAGTGACCCGATCTCAACAATTTCTTCGGAGGTTGCCCTAGGCAATRCCMCAGACCAATTTTTCATGAAGATATYMYGCCAAATGAAAACTTTCTTCAYAGAAGACTTGATTTYKATTCTTATGTCAGCTATATGCTATAGATGCTCGAACTGAACATTTTCTTCCGACGTCTCACCGTTGCTTTAAGCAATAGCCCATCCCAGATTTCAAAAAGGTATCTCGTCAAATGAAAAGATTTTCCATACAAGTACTTAATTCTGATCGTTCAGTTTGTATGGACATGGCTCAATTGGCTCAGCTCGTCACGTTGATCCTTTATATAGTATATGTACGTTTTTTTATAGAGTCTCTAAAATTTCCTATATAAAGTAACATGCCTTTTTTTGTATCGATTCCTTAGCAGTTTTGTCATATTTAATGACACTAAACTAACAATCGAATAAATTTATTGATTGTGTTTCCACTGCATACATGAAAATAATTGAAATGGCAATGATGACTGTTTGGTCATATTTGACTTATTTTGGATGAAAACGATTTAATTGGTTTGTGATTGGACGACATTGAGTTTGGCGTGATGAGAAAGATATAGTATTATGAAAGAATTTAATTTATTAATTCTTCAATTCGACACTTCACGTCATTCCCATCTTGTACTAAAGTAAAGAACAAGAAGAGTATCCAAGTGCGCAGAATCTATTGAAAATGTGTAGAAATTTCGAAGTACATGTGATAACACTAGGATAGAAATAATGGAAGAAATATGATTTAACTGTTTCAAATTCCGAGGCAAATAACGCATATATATTTGGATTGTTTTGTAGAGTGATTCTATGATGGAATTACTGCATTACAAACCTGAAACATCTACTGTAATATAGTCTTAACCATTAGTTATCCATTTACGACTACCTAATATGGACTAATGTTTCATCTCTTTGGCCAGCCTTTAATATTAGCCGAAACGCACTCTTTTGTAAGTATGTATGAGAAACTGAGTTCATATCCGTTGGAATATAATTTAACGATGACAATTCTATAATCTTGGGCTTTACTCTTGACAGAATATCTGTTAAACTATCAAATAATTTTCATGCTTTACGACGCAGTTTTCTTTCTTTGAGACCTTAAAACAGAAACAAGGAATGAGGAATGCATTTTCATAACTAACTAACCAGTATTTGAATACAATTTCCACTTATGCGACTTATACAGCTACTATATTCCAATGTAAACACTCTTGAACTACAACCTTCAATAAACATTGCGAAAACTTCATACTAACTGCAAAATGGGAAGTTAWGGTGCTATTTGCGCTTCCGCTTTCACACTCCAAGCAAATGCGATTCTAAGTGGCTCTCATATCAAAATAACACTATTCATTGTAACATACAATAGCATTGCATTAGACACATGTGAACAGTTGGAAATAAACGGTGCTAATCCTACGCCCGTGCACTTGTCTCCGGGGCAAGTCTGACAACATTTATAACTTCCCAACTCTCATATATCATTGGCTTTTATTTTTAGCAGTGACAATTATTGYAGACCAGAGAAAAACATTAAGTTTATTAAAGCAGAGAGGTGCAATGGATTTGGATGTGTTTTTTGCTAATAAAGAGTGCGAAATGCTAGCAATGCGAGGAAGTGATAAATCACCAGAAAACAAGAAAACTTTTTCGAATGTTGTGGGATACTTTCATATTACTCTTAAGCTATTTCTCAGCAGTCACAACTTTATTTGATTCTGTCGTAAAYATTTGCGTTAACTATTCACCTCTTTCTGCTGTTTATGTTCAAATACTATGTAAATAGAATTGCACTAGCGWSGATAATAGTTAAATAAATTGAAAATATTATGAAATTATAGAAAATGTTTACGGTTTAGTGTTATATGATATAATAGTTGGAAAAAATAATGCATTAAAAATAATAGTTTCGAGATGTTCCCAAAATACAGTTATATGTCTCTATAACCGAAAATATAATTAGGCACAATTGGTTTAAAAAAAAAAAAAAATTGAGAACGAATAAGGTTTAGTTTTGATGTTTTTGAAACTACCTTTATATGGTTCAAAATATGAGAACGCCGGAACGCGGAAAATGTAATTTAGGCGAGTTAGATGACTAGTATACACATACTTATGTACTATGTGAGTTGCATCATTGAACAATACACATTTGAATCAAAGTTTATACCTCACTAACATTTTCGAAAATGGGTTTTTGGTCGTCTTTTATCGATTTCATTGTTATTAATATAAAGATAACACTAGTTTACAGTATTGAACTTTTTGTCTGTTGCCGCGAATTCTGCGATTGATATTGTTCACTTATTACTTGTTTTTGTCAAATGTACCCTMAAAATTTTTTTCATTTAATAATATATTATATATTAATCGAGRACAGGCGTATATTACTGTGTTAAGATTAGTTTCTCAAGTTTTTGCGTCATGAGTAGTTCAAGAAGACGTTGTTTAAATAAA
>NW_017537056.1:143331-148254 GCF_001853355.1 Bactrocera latifrons
GAATTGTTAGCATCAAGACTAAAAGAAAAAAACTTGCTATCCTCGGAGACTAAAATAAGTTCTTATCGTGAAAGAGATGCAGAATTATGGCGTTATTTTTCCGAAGAAAACGACATTACCTTTTGTTCAGATATCAAAAACTTGTTGACAACGACTGGCGTTTATTCATTGACAGCTCAAAACGTAGCCTTAAATGTATTATATAAAACTGGGCTCACGAAACAGTATGTAAAATCACTAGATAAAGATGGGAACTGCTTTTCTTACATTGTTCAAAAATTTCCTCAGCTCACTAACGAATAGAATAAAGCCGGAAGATGGCCCCCAAATTAGACAAATTACGAAAGATACTCAATTTAGAAATTCTATGACTGAGTCAGAACTTGGACAGCATTCGTATCTGTGATGTAGAATTTTCTCGGAAATAAAAAATCAGAAAATTATATTGTACTTGTAGAAGACTTTCTGCTACAATTAAGAAATATGGGATGCAATATGAGTATAAAACTCCACTTTCTCCATAATCACCTAGATAGGTTTCCGGAAAATTTATGAGATATGAGCGAAGAGCAGGGAGAACGTATGGATCAAGACTTACACGTCATGGCAGAGCGCTATCAGGGTTTCTGGGATGCAATTATGATATCTGACTATTTCTGGTCTCTAATATGTAATTTTTYAAAGTCTACACATCGGAGAAAAGCTATAAAACGAAGTTTTTTAGAACTTAATGATCAATAATTTTTCTTAATAAAATTTTTCTTAATAAATACATGTTTTTTTGCTGTGTAATACCTGCATAGCCGAAGCTCTGAAACTAGAGCTGATAAAAATATTTAAATTATATTTTTGGAAAAAGCATATAATATGTAGTCAGCAACAGCTAAAAATWCTTCGGCAMCAARTGTACTGTAAACTAGTGTAATGTACTAAATTGAATSTTTTGCATACAATCTGACCTGATATTATTATTGTATATGAAACCATTTCCTGCCAAGAGCTTTAAGAATCAAGAAGACGTACCTGAAAAAGAAAAACAAATTCCATTATAATTCTTGTTTACATTTATTTTGCAAAGCAGAGCAATAAGTGGAAGGATAAAAATAAAAATGGGATACATAGATAAAATATAAGTAGTAAATTGGGTCACCATAAGGTAGAATAAAAATATCTTGGGAGTATTTTTGGCTAGTCACAGAAGTTGTGTTATTGTCGATACTTCAGGATAATATGATATATATTAAACACGACGTTTACCATAAAGAACAAGGTACTTTATCGATCTCAATTGATGAATATATTGGCAAGATGGAATTTCGCATATTTCGCAAAATTTCTCTACATGGACACAAAGTGTCCTCTGAAATGCGCTTTTTGAGCCCGGTAAACCTTTTTTTTAGAATTCCTGAGCGTATGCGATTATTCCGTAATGGGATAAGTATAGTCAATGTAATACATTTTATTTAAATTCAGTTTAATCTCAATGTACACATGTGACTAAAWCGAAATCCTTCATTGTTTAAGCGCCTGTAATATCTTTATGGTTTTAGAAATAAAGGATCCGTTAAAAAATCCAAATATCAACGGTACGTATCCGAATTAAGAACTTGGTTGTAGAATAGCAGCTCATCAGCAGCAAAACCTTCCTGGCCGTCAATCCAGCCCTGGCCACCGTTGACGTCGGCAGACTCGATTCGAAGCGCGCATTAGTCACAATAATTGTTTTCAATTGACCATTAACATTAGCCACAATCTAACATCACCTTTTGTTCAGATCCAACAGCGATTCACAGCTAAAAATTCGGTTCATGAGGATTTTAGAATTAACTCATGAGTCATCCACATTTTCATACATCGGACTTCTTATTGTATCCAGTTTTATTTAAATGTTTCCAAACGGTTTCTTGTGAAATACTTAGTTCTTGAGAAACCAGTTCTCACAAGGGAGAGGTATCAAAAATAGCGATAAAGCAATGATATTTTCGACAAGCGGTCAAACGACAGGAACATAACCGTGAAAAAAGAAACTACAGAYAATTAGCTACTAAAATTTCAGGATCATAAAGACTGAAACAAAAAATAGTAAGATTTTTAAACTTCATCTATAAAATAAGGGAAGCGGTGCTGGAGAATCGACGATTAACAGTCAGGGATCTTACTGCCATCGTTGGAATATCAGAAGGATCAGTAAAACGAATTTTGAAAGATCATTTAGGAATAAGACACGATTGGTTCCAAATTAAATAATTTCTTTCGAAAAATCGCTTGCCAACTAGCATGATGTAATGAAAAGTATTATTACTGGCGATTAGTCTTRGATCTATGCTTACGACTCGAAAAGAGACGATCAATTGGCCGTAAATCGTGGCAAAGGTGAGCCGAAATYGCAAAAACCACGTCAAAGCAGTTCAAAAATCAAGGTTATGGTTATTACAGTTTTCTTCGGTTATCGAGATTAGGTGCACTCCGAGTTCCGTACGACTGATCAAACTGTCAACGAGGAATACTATTTGAGTATTATATTACTATTCCTAAAACAAAGTCGTAATTATAGGCCAACAACTCTTGCTTTTGCACCACGCTAATGYACTATCGCTAACTGAATTGATTCTTCGTGAGTTTTTCGCCAAATTTTCAACCAATATCGTGCCGCAACCACCACGCAACCACCGTTTAGTCCGATTTAGCTCCGTGTGACTTCTTACTATTCAGCATACTCAAACGACCGATTCAAGGAAACCGGATYAATTGAAGACATTAAACGAAAGAAATTGAAGGCTATTCCAGAAATTTASTTTAGCAACTGTTCCGAGAATTGGACAAAACGGTGGAACAAGTGTATTGTAACCAAGGAAGATTCTTTTAATAATAAATAATTTTCGTTGAACGGAGACCATATAAAACTCGTCAAATGAAGAGAACGTTAACTCAGCAGAGCAAGTTTTATGAATAATGCAATAGATCGTTGGCTTACTTTTAAAGAGAATATTAAGACTTGTAAAACAGAAGCTAGCGCTAACATGATGTTTTCAACAATCCTCTGAATCAACTTTTGATATATAAAGTACTTTATGATAAAAATCGAACAGCCGTTCGGAGATGGCAAACAGCCCGAAGTAAAAAATAACTTATACCATAGTAAATTCATTTAACGTTTGTAAGCAAATAAGTAATTTTAAGGTGTTAGACCAAAAAAATCTAGAACAGTAATTATGTACTCATATGTACTTGATATGCAATATTAATTTCCAATATTGATCCGTCATGGCTGCATGACCACAAAAGTAGGTTAGTTTTCCGAACGATTATCATTTAAAATGCACGAAGTGTTGACATATACATACTCGGGAAATTGAAAATAATATCAATCACCTCGCTGCCGATGCAAAAATACATATCTACATATATAAGGTGAYACCGTTTTGCGGTGTTTCGGGCTGCGTGCCACACAAAGGCGTACATACTTTGGCATATCATCGGCCACAAATGTGAGGATGAGCCATTCAAATGTATGTAAGTAAGAATGACAACAATCGCAGGTAAACGGTATGCTTTACACAATTATTTAATGTTTTCACTGTCTGCTTATTTGCATAATAACAACAATGGCGGTGCTTGTGTATGTGGTGAAATGTGTGTGCGTTGAAAGGCGGAGGTGGGCAAAAGTAAATATTTTCAATTGTATTTTAATTTGCCATTTCACGCTCACCGCTGACAATGAGGCATTTAAGTTGTGAAAAACAACAAAAATAATAACAAAAAATGAAGCTTGACAAGTGAGATACATAGTTTATAAGCATAAATATTAAAGCAAATAGAAGAGCATGCTGSCAAGAATATATGTAGCTAAGCATATATTAAATTTATATATGTATGTATGTGTGTATCTAATCTAAATTATGCATCACTAGGTGTTATGACACATTGAATTAGCGTGGCAAAGGCGGCGRGTTAGCGCGACYTGCCACAAACTATGCACATAAGAGCCATCCGTGACACACCATAGCCGCATTAGCGTTGCACGCGAAATATGTGTCCGCTTGCCATGCTACAGCGCCAGACTGTCTTGGCGTGCGTGTTGCAGCTTTGGCTATTTGCATTTAGAAGCAGCATTTCTTGATTTTTTATGCCGCAACAACATACACACACACACATATACACACACATGTATACATTTGTGTGCAGCTAAGTAGTTGCATTTTGTACGCTGTTGGCATACAGCACATGTGGCAAGTGTCCAACAATTTGTTCACCTATGTTTGCYATTTCAGCGATTTAACCTGGCACACAAGTTGCCTGATATGCCACTGACAGCCGCAGAATAAACGCAAATCACAGCACGAAATAGATTGCGGATTTATGTTGTTGTTGCTGTGGTTTTCCAAGTACATATACATGCTTGCAACACGTGCGCCTTCTGCGTCTTCCTGACTTCGATGTCTRCGCCGCGCCGTCATTGTAGCCTACATGAAAAACGCATTTAATTGCATATATGTATGTTGCATGCAACAGTTGCATGGGTCTATTAAATGCAGTGGAAAAAGTTGCCTKCAGCTTTTTGTTGCCCAGCTGCAAGCGAATGAAGATGCAACCTCTGTGCGTAGGCTGCCACAATCATGTGCATTCGCTCTTCCGCCTCATTTAATTGTGCGAAAAATCCAATTAAAGCACGCATAAGTGAAACCGTTAATATGCAAAAATGAAAATACATTCGAGTTGATTGAAATTGTGGTTGAAAGCATAAAGATAAATAATTAATTCCCCGAAATTAATTACGCTTTTCCCTTTATTGCAATCGCCTACTTGTCATTTTGCCACTTTCGTACATTTCTTGGCAGCGTTTCAAGCGTGTAAACTGTTATTGTTGAGTTGCAAATGCGAAAAGGAAAACAAATTGCCACGCTGCAGTATAAATCCATTTTA
>NW_017537056.1:148674-150421 GCF_001853355.1 Bactrocera latifrons
AATATTCGGTCGATATAATCATCCAAGAGAGCAGACAAGAAGCCGTTTCGCCACATATTAACTCTAGTGGATAATGCACATCCTCACAGACGCCGCCCCGAAGACGCTATCGGTGCTGTGGAACAGAGTGTCGAAGAAAATCGGAATGAGTTCATCCGCCATCGCAACCGCAACAATTTTGACAGTGCCGACCMACTTATGGGGGAAAGAACTTGGTGAAGGGGTTTCGAAAAACTAGCTCGTGCAAGTATTGAGGCCGAACGACTATCAAGCAAGTCGCTCGTTCCGTGTATATGCGCAAAACGAAGTGTCCAATTCAACAGCCATTGCTGAGAGGACGTTACGTCCTCAAAAATCATTAGTTGGTGTGATCTATGTTAGGCGCAAACATTGGTTAATACTTCTTCAATAGTGAAACCGTTCGCAATTTTACCGTYTATGGGAAGATCCATGATTAATGACTTTTTCCTACCGGAATTGGAGGATGTTGTTGTCRACGACCTTTAGTTTCAACATAATGGCAGTACATACGCAACAGCCAACTGATTATTTCAGTTTATTGAAGGAGATTTCTGATGAGTGCGTTATTACGCGTCTCCAGCTGGACTATTTTTGTGGGGTGTTGTGATGTCGCTTGTCTACGCAGATAAKKCCGGACCGATWAATCCCTAATATGCGACCCTAAATGMCGTAAAAAGTGGTCGAAATTTTGGCCTCTTCGCTGGAATTCTTTCGAAATTTTTCTTCTAATGTTTCATAATATTATATAATATGTTTCATATTAGAATTCAAGGTAAATTTTTTTACTGGAAAGTTAACAATAAAAAGTTTATAAAAAATTGGCAATAATTACARTAAAATCGTATGTAGTTTGCTAATGGATTACAAGTGGATACTCGCGATAGTATCCGTGAACCACCAACGCCCGATTTGAAAAATTCAGTTTAAGGGTTTACAAGCTGAAGCTTTTTCCACAAATACTACGGATACAATAGATTGTTCAGGTTAGAATTTTTTACAATTTAAAGTTAAACCAACGATCATTTCAAAAAAATTATTCTGCTACCATTTGATAGTTTCATTTGATAGTTTCACAACTTGGCAATACTTATTTTTTATTGTAATTAAAAATAGACAATTCGAGTTTTATTGATAAAATTGCATTTTTGGAAACAACAAAACTGAAACTTAAATGTTCAAAATTTTAGGAAAAATTACAACAAAACAAAAACATTGTGATACTACTCTCTTCAGTTCAGACATTTCACTTTCCTCTGGCACTCATCCACAATTAACCAGACAACTAACAATAACTAAGTACGTTCCTGCGCTCTGCTATTTGAGCTTTTGAGCTTTAGAATTAAAACTAGACAAGCAAAATGAAAAAGGCAATATTAATTTGTGCACATCTCATTTATATTCCTTCTCCGTCGATTAAATCTTCAACGTTGACAAATCGATTGAGTTGTCATCCAATGAGTTGACTATGTATGCGTGCTTTCGTTTACGTTCATTGTTGTTGGTTGAGCAGCATAATTGTCATGTCCGCTCAATTGAATTAAAATTTAAAATTTATTGTCTTTTGCCAAGTTGCGTGTTTGTGCGTTTATTAATGTTAAATGGAGAATAAGTAACTGTAATAACTGTAAAGATAAATTATTAATTATTACAAATCATTWATTGTATTCACACAGTTCCATTAAGAGATTCAAAATCGCATATAACTATTGTATAACCTTCTAAGACG
>NW_017537056.1:150780-163508 GCF_001853355.1 Bactrocera latifrons
TTTTCATTATTCCTTATAAACTCTTTATATTATATATTTCAACGTCAAGATATGTGCATTATTTGTGAAGAATTTCTGTTTGTCATATTTCCACGCTCCAATACAACTGAAGATTCTTCAACGAAGTTGTCTAAGGTTCATGTGAAAATTGAACAAGACCTCATGATCGCTTCTAATCCTGCTAGATACCAAGAACGAGTTTAAGTTTCGTTTATAAAGGATCGAAATACACTTCTATTAGGTCTATAACTATATTCAGACGTTTTTTCACAATTTAAACTTTTATTTAAGAAAATCATGTAGCGACCGGAAAAACTTAACTACAAAGTCTGGACTATAAGAAGAAGAAAATTTTTGCAGTATTCAAGCAGCAGTTCTGACATATGAGTACAAAGTCGCCTTTCAACTGTTTTATAGCTTCAATTCTTATTACAACTAAATTCCATGTTTCAAAATGTATACGGCTGCCTTGAATCGTTTTGAATGACTACTTGAGTGACTCACAAAACTTCTGCGAACTCTTCTTGTGTTTGGCAGTAACCTTGATAGATATGCCTAAAATTTGTCGTCTTAAAACTTTCTTGTCCGCCAAGAATGTCCTGTCTTCCAAGCCAAAATAAAAACTTTTAAATCTTGCAAACCTTTTTGGCACATTCGCTCAGCTAAAGCATGTTCGTCATAAACTTCCACCAAAATATGACGGCTTTCAGATGCGGTTTTCTTCGTATTAAAGTACTGAAGAAAAGCTTCATGCCAAAACACTTATTCAGGCACAAAGTTCGATATGTTTTGTGTGATTACACAATTGTGTTTTACCCTTCAAACTTATGCCTYATACGGAAAAGAACAGACAAGGTCACTAGCATCCCAATGCATATTAAGGTTGGTATCCAGCTCTCAAGTAATTGCTCAAGAAAAAAAAAATACATTATTTCTTCAAGTAGTTTTGACAGCTGGTTACGCATTGTGAATGATCCACATTAGAACAGCAAGAGAGAATAAAAAAAGAAAGTAAGCTATGTAAGTATTATGTTTGTATGTATGTGTTTAGTAACATAAATATTTTCATTGCGATTTAGGGAATGTTGTTGATGATTGGAAGTTTTATACAACATTTCAAAATGAAATATACTTCATAATATTGATAATATAATATACTTTAAGAATGTTGGAGCAAAGGAAAAATAAAATAATCTAGTTATGGCATCTCTTGGTAAACTGAACGAATATAGTTAAAGACYCAGTATACTGAAACTVGTATACTGGTATATTTTCTTGATATGGAATATGGAAACAGTTAAGAAGATAAACCTTCGGYGAACCTGGCGAAGGGATTGGGATTAATATTTGCCACCTTAGTAAATTTTTTAGAGTCTGGTTATCTATATCTAGGAATTTCGGAAATTACAAGTTCACAGTTGTCCAAATGGAATCCATCACCTTTGGTGCGAGGATTTGCTCTACGACTTAACCTAATCTGGATCTGTCGTTTAGGTTAAGGTGATGAAATATCTATGTTTCAGATAAATAGTAGTGCATATGACTTTTGTTTGGCTAATATAACGTCAACTTAAATTTGAAGGGGTCAGTAAGGTAATCTGGCCTGGTTTTTTGACATTAGTTTTTTTTCATAGAAATTTTTATTCAACAATAGAACTTTTTTCCCATATCATGAGGTATTTCGTGAAGTGTATGAACAAAATTTTTCGGCACTTTTTGATGACATCTGTCGGAGAAATGGCTAGGTGAATGAGATGCGTTTTTTCACTGGCGGCCATGATTTCTCATGTTTGGATCATCTGAAACGCAAAAACCCAATTTATTCATAAAAATTATGTGAATGGTTATCGTTGCTACTGGAATCATGAAAATATGTTGATAAATATAAAAGTGATTAACGTGTTTTGTATTAATTTGTTGTTTATATAAAACACAACATTGTCAATAAATTATAAAAAATGATGAATCTAGTAGGGACKATAGCCAGGCATTTTTTGAACATTTAAAAAAGAAATTCAGCAAATCGGTTGAGTAGTTCGACCGGAATCATATTCGCCAGTTTAAAAAAGTGTGTTTTGAGAAAAACGCGTTTAAAGTTTGAGATGTGCACTCCGAGCGCTTCGAACGTCCAGCGGTATTATTATTTCGGGGTCTTTTTCGAAACCTTCCAATGGTAAAGTGGGTTTCTACATTAATTCTAAAGGTATAAGGAAACAGAAAATGTAAAAAAGCACAGTTTTTCTGAAAAATTTTTACCCTATTGACCCTTTAATTATTTTATTATCTTAGACGTTTTTTCCTTAGAAAATTAATATTACCTTTGCAAATTTGAATTCAGCGACTATGTTATTTAATGCTCTAAAACTTCGCAGCAAGCATGGCAGCCACCAATTCCTTTTTATTAAACTTTTGCACTTTTTCATATGGATCTACAAACATATATAAAACTATATATATGTATATATATTTGTATATATGAGAAAGTGCAGCAAAGCCATTCCGCCATTTTTCCACTCACTTTGTTTTCCATTAAAAAGTTTTAGCACTTGATTTATGTACATACATACACATATATGTTTATGTACATACATGTAAGTAAGTGCGTRTCATGACAGTGGCGAATTCTTTTGCTTTGCGAAAGTGCTCGTAATACAAATACATCTTCACACAGCGGCAACTGRGCACAAAATTATCGAATCCGAACGCTTTCGTTTCTTATTTACTATTTGCTTTGTCATTTATTTATAGCAACTAAATATAACAATTTCGCTCGCAACATATAAATTTRTTATTATTTTGGACTAAAGTTCATGTTTGGGTAGCAACTTTTTCGATTTTATGTATAATATATTCCACACGCGCTCAAATATACGTCAACTCATAGATTCGACTTCAGCCCACCAAATTGTTTGTTTGTAGATAAGCAAATCTAGTCATAGCCTCTTAGCAGATTCATTAACATTTTCAGAGGCTGAGTTGAGTTGAATTGTCTGAAATTGACTGACAGTTGATTGATAACCTTGACGGAAGCACATGAAATTAGTTCACATTAAATTGCCTTCATTACAGCTCATACAAATGTATGTATGTATAATATGTAAATTTCATGATATTTTTACGTATTTACGTTGGGCTCACCTTCCGGCTTGCTCATCTCTTGTACTCTTATTTAAAAAGTACGAGTATCTCCAGTTGAAATCATATGWGAATAATTAAATATGCTTCGGTTGACGAGTCAATAGACGCGCACTCAAGCAATTAGCTCGGCTCATCGCACAGCAATTGCTGATAATACAAGAAAAATTCAATAAGCGTGGTGTTCACATATACAAACACATTTCAATATATAGACATAAATATTCACACATACTTCATACCATATGATCAACAGCATGTATGCAAGCTCAACATGGAAAATAATTTAATTAATATATTTTAATTTATTTTATTTTTATTATTATTTTTTAATAGGCTGCAAAGTTTGCGTAAGAGATTGAATCCGATTATTTTTATAAGTGTGTTAATGACAAGCATACGATTTTTTATAATATATCTGCGGTTTTGGTACTATAACGTAGTACAATAGCCCTTATCTCTGTAAAATTAATAAATATGTGACGCATAACATATTCGCATTAGGGTAGGTAAAGAACATACTATTTATTTTTTCTCAAAATCTCTCATAGTACCTATCAGCTCTTAGTTGTAAAGAGAAGATATGCCGCATTGAAGTTTACCATTATTAAATTTTATTGAATTTGCATTTTTCTACTTGGCAATAAGAAAAAAATTTGAAACCGTAAGGCGGAAGATCTTTCCATTACTGATACTTGGATTTAGTTTATCAATGCTGAATAAGAACCTTATTTTCAGAGTATCAAATAAAGCGATRACAGATCGGTGTTTTGACTCACCTTAATATGCATAAAGCTAAGCTCTCATCACAACGTGAATCTAAAAAATTACTAATTATTCTTTGTCGAGTTTTCTTCGAAAAAATTTTTGTGTTTATTTTTCGCGACTTTCTCGGGTAATTTCTATTAAATAATTTTATTATTTAACTACCTGTATTTATACAAAATTTTGGGATATTTCAAAAAATGTATATTGCCCAAAAAATTTTATTGAAGTAGGGAAATGCGGTTAAAACTATGATTTCTCAGAGATSTTCATGAAATTTTGTAGTTCAAGAATTAATATAATCTATTAGAATTGAATTTTATTTTAAAAAGGTATTCAAATGCCTTCCTTCTGCCTTTTCGTCTTTTGAAAACCGGAACCATGCAAAACATCGAGTTAAGCATGTGGCATCTCGCGACATCGCCCAGAAGGCGAGAGTTAGTCACCAAACCATCTTAAACCATCTGCAAAAGGCTAGATATACAAAAAAGCTTGATGTTTGGGTCCCGCATGATTTGACGCAAAAAAATGTTCTGAACCAAATCAACACCTGCGATATGCTGCTGAAACGGAACGAACTCGACCCATTTTTGAAGCGGATGGTGACTATCGCCCAACCATCCCAAACAGTGTTCAAGCCGGGATTGACGGCCAGGAGGGTTTTGMTGTGTGTTTGATGGGATTGAAAGAGAATTATCCACTATGAGCTGCTCCCAGACGCTTAATTCTACCATCTACTGCGAACAACTGGACCGCTTGAAGCAGGCAATCGACCAGAAATGTCCAGAATTGGCCAACAGAAAAGGTGTAGTGTTCCACTAGGGCAACACCAGACCACACACTTCGTTCGGATGGGAGGCTTTATCGCATCCACTATATAGCCCGGACATAGCGCCAAGTGATTTTCACCTGTTCCTGTCCATGGCGAATGCCCGTGTTGGTGTAAAGTTGAACTCAAAAGAGGCTTGTGAAAAGTGGCCGTCCAAGTTCTTCGCAAATAAAGAGGAGGTCCACACTCATCATGACATTAAAGTYACTGCAGAAGAAGTTCTATAAAGATTCTCAAAACTTGGTACACATTGTTTTGTTTTGTGAAACTTTTCCATTCAGTACACGAACTGACCTGAACTATACTTTGGCATTAAAGTATGTAGAAGGTCGATTTTATTATGATATTAAATATTATATATTATAAAGATATATAATGTTTCAAGTGAATGTTAATTTCCCCCTCCCCTGCTTCTGCATTCGCTTTTCACTCTATTTCACTCTTCTGTATGAGATCAAATACCCTAAAAAAGTACAAAATTTAGTTTAGTTTTAGTAGCAATAAAAAAAAGTGTTGAAAAAAAAATTAAATAAGCAAAGTCCCAATATTAGGTTCATACAGAGTAAAATTGTGCGAAAGAAGTACCAAACTGAGGGCTTTAAATTCGGACTCTTCCTATTGCTATAAGCCATTTAAGTAAGTAGCTCTCCTTCAGACCAAGACAGAGAGATTTTTTCAAACGTATTTTTCTTAAAGCGACTTTTTTTTTAAATGACTAGACCGTCCGCAACTAGTTTTATGGAATATGTTTGAATAATTCACTAGCTCGTTAGGTAAAGAAAACTACTCATTGACAACAATAGAATAAGTTGGTATTTTCATGCAAAATTTTGGGTATATATTTACTCAGTTTAACTAGCAATTTTTTATATAAAAATACATTAAATTTTTGCACAGTCTAATCCTTTTTTCCTCCTAAACTCAACTCAAAATACTGCTCTCTATTATAACGCACAGTTTCGAATAAATTAATTTACACAAAAATTTGCTGGAAATGTGGCTTGTGGCGCAGAGGCAGCCAAACAGTTACAATTATATGAACTGAAACCGAATTTTGATTAGAAAAATAAGGAAATGAAAACAAAAACTTTACAATACAACAAAAATCGTAGATTTGTGGTTTGACAACTGAAACTGAGCAATTCATGAAAAGTTACTCACACCGAACTCTCTACGAATRCCACCAACTACTGAAGTAAATGAGCAACAAATACAAATGATATTGCAAGAGAATCAGACTGGCTTATAGCACACTTTGGGTAATTATTCGGAATGATTTTTTTTTTATTAGAATGTGGTCAAATCAATGTTAATTTTTATTGAGTTAGAAAAATGTATAGTATATAGCCCTTGCGGTACTACCTCCAAACTATTAATGGAATTATTCAAAGGAGAATTAAAGAGAGATTTAAATTAAATCAATTGAATTTTTTAGTAATATATTAAAAATGGTTATAAATACTTTTACTCATTATTTTTGGTGCCGAAATGGGATTGAGGGTCCAAAAATGTATAATATATTTTCAGATGCCGAATTTATTTCGTTTATACATTTTTTCCGACAGCTAAGTATATAAGCTATAAGCTAACATATTTTATCTACAGAACTCAGCATGCAACATGCCAGTTAGCTTAAAACCCAATAAAWCTCTGTTATAATGCTAACGCTTGTAACAGTAATAATACTTACATATAACGTGAAATATATTTATATACATGTAGACACGGGAGTTTGAATTTAAACTCTTAACCTGCCGTTTCGTTTATACAGCTCCCGAATTTAAATAMAAATTAAAAGATCGATAAGTCGACTTTTGAAAACAGATTTGAAGGGTCTGTTGAACGCTRGTATATAAGAAAATAATTTTAAATTTTCAGCTTAACCACATTAGCTGTACACAGAAATATTATTCAGTGATCTAAATTTCTTTTATAGTAGAGTTTCTGTCATAATCATTGCATTAATCGATATTTAGTGATATCGACTTATGCACTTTATCGTTTATTGCAGCTCCATTTGTAGCTGCCAATATCTTGTGCACAAGGCATGTGGCCCGATATGATTTATTATACACCACAAGCTACGTGGCTGAAGCCGGCCAATGCTTTATGATTCCAAAACTGAAAATTATGGTCATAAATTGAATTTTCAGTTACAATTGATTCACTTTAACGATAAATATACATACATAAATTATATATATGCTGCAGAGTAATAGATATTTGTTTGATTTTAAATAACTGTGAATGATTAACGGGTATATTTTTCTTACAAAAAATAAAAAAATCTGGTGGAGCTTGTATTTTGATAACCACGCTTGGCTGGGTACCCAGATTGGGGCGCGTGTGTGCTTACCATTTGAAAATTTAAAAAACGTGAACAAAGTGACAACTCAATAAAATAATAGCGTTTCATATATTTAGTGGAGCCACTCTGATATATTCGGTTTAAGGGTTTTCTGAAGTCTAATTGCAGCGAGTGTTCTCCAGAGCGGCGCTACTCACAAGCGACTCGCTATATAAATTTGTATAAAAGTCCGACTCTCGTARCGAGGTTGTGCGCTGGGCATGCGACCCACTACCTAGAAACTATTCCCAATGAAAAATAAATAACAGCCACGGAAGAGAGACCTTACTTTTGATGACGACCGCAGCAGGAATGWCCGGTCCCTAAATTAAGAAGGTGCCGATTCAAAACTGATTGATATCCTCATTATAATAAAGGCTGATGCCAACGGATGAGAAGGGCGATGTGACCGAGGATGTCTTTTATGTGCGGCTGGAGAGTGCTTATGACGACTCCCGCCGCCACGATGTAAAAATTGTGCTTGGCAATTTTAACAACGGGATAGGCAAAGAAGTCCTCTTTGGTACAACCGTTGTATGATTTAGCCTCCACAGCGAAACCTCTCCAAATGGATTCCAGCTGATCACGTTCGCAAGAATTGTCTGTAGTACCAGATTCCCGCACAAGAAAATTCATTAAGCTTCTTGGGTTCCCGCGGGTCGCAAAGGCCGAAAGCAGATCGATAATATTGTGGTAGACGGAATACACATCTCCAGTGTTTTACACGTGCGTATGCTCCGAGGTCCTAACAGCGACTCGGACTACTATCTTGCTGTAGCGAATATACGCGCCCGCCTCTCTGGAGCATAACACGCCTGTTAACGAATACAGGCAAGGTACGAGAAGCTACTATTACAACCAAGAGCGAAACGATTTTCTACTCAACTTGCAACCCTGCTTTCTGAGCGCACTTATTAGCAACACGGTATAAGGGACGGCAATTCAAGTTCCTTTAGTGCAGCTGCAATCGAAATCACTGGTTTTCGAAAAGGTCGAAAGAACAGCTGGATGAGAACTGTCGGGTGCAGTGGAGAGACAACAGACTGCCTACCTTAATGTTACCCCACAATCGACCACATATTTAACGGGATACTGAGAGTTGAACAGTGAAACGGAAGGTTTCCAGACCGGAGCATACAATTGTAGGACCCAAAGTGGAAATCTAGTGGCTGATGTTGAGAACAGACTGAAGTTATGGAGGAAACACTACTCCAGCCTGCTGAACGGCACAGAAAGTGTAACTTCTGGAGATGGCGCGCTGACAAGGTGCATGCATCAGCTTGCTAGCGGTGTATCAGTATTAGGAAGAAATTTTCTTAAACATTTTTTATTCCCTCGTACTTGGAATATTTATATTGCTCATATCGAGCTATGTGAAAACCGGGTTTTAATTTTTATTTGTTTACATCTCCGTTAGTTTACGGTGTTTTAAGCATTCCGACAGAGATAAAGTGATGTGTAAGAATGCACACCATTAATCGTGTGCCACAGACAAACAACAGCAACAGCAAAAAGCTTAAATATTTTGTGTGTGCAAAATTCATTTAAGTAAACAAAGGTAYGAAATACTGCCGAGTGTTAAAAGACCATAAAGCGCTGGATAAAAGCTGGACATGCACAAATAAGAGCAAAATGCGTTAAAAGTGCGAAATGCACAGTAAAAAAAGTGGGCAGCACTGGGAACGCACCACGCACGTAGTACCTGCAACAATTGTCACTTTGCAGCTGCAGCAAAATAAACTGCAACAAGACTGTGTAAAAAATGCTGTTGCTTGTTTACCGGCCGCCTGACTGGATGTGGTAAAAGCACAAATATGCAGAGGTGATCAACTGAAAGCATCCAGATGCGTGGCGTACATATGTATTTATATAGTCAGCTGGGCAAAGAATTTTACAATGCGCGATGCAAGCTTGCACAGGTTGGTATAAAAATAATTTCTTTATTTAAGAAAAATACACTGAACCGAAAGGCTGATAGCTTTCAACGGGACACTTTAGTTGGTGTCATTTTGCAATTTCTTTGATAGAATACAGAAAAAATTTTGAGCAGGTGTACGCAGCTAGGCTTTACCAAAGACGGGCAGTCAAGCACCGATTTAATAATTCTTCAGAATATGCTAAAATGCGTATGGAAACACAATTTAACATTTTATCATTTTCAATATCTGGTTCAAGAAAATCTCAACAGAACTGAGAACTGAGACTTGAAACGGTATTCTAAACTTAACATAAGTTCTATGGTCCGAGAAGAAGTTCTACGTAGTATACCATATATAATGATAACATTTCGATTGAGCTTCCTTCAAATCGTCTGAAGAAAATAGATCCGCCACGAACTACTTCAAGGGTTTATATGGGTTTTCGCGAATTTTTTTTTCTTTTTTTTTTTTTTTTAATAGTTGTAATAGAAAAAATCCCTCATCCAAGTCTTTGAAAATTGTATCTCAAAGGTCCGTATAAAATTTCATGAATATCGGTTGAGTGGTTCTCGACAAAACTTGCGAACCGACTTCAAAAACGACAGTTTCGAGAAAAACGCACACAAGTTCTCAAGGCTGTATCTCAGAAGCTACATATTACTAGAATAAACTTGAAAATTTAGTTCAATATTCTAGAGATTTTTTAGAATTTAAWAAGATAATAAAAATATTCAATTTTTTGAAACCCGTAAACCCATGTAACCCCTTAACCAACTGGAACCACTCTAAATATATCTCAAAGGCTTAATGAGCTACGCTGAAATAAGCGAATACTTTTCCACTACTGATTTAGTCTGACAGGCTTCACTTTTAAACCTCCACAAAGTTTTATCTTAAATATAAATTCATAGGTCGCTTATTAACTGTAGGTGAATCGATTATCTGTCCCTGTCCCGTCCATCGCATTTCCTGGACGGCGGTGATGTCAGCCTTTATTTTCACGAAGACATCAACCAGCTGGGCARCGGCATCTTCCCAATTAAGGGACCGGACATTCCAGGTGCATGCCCTCAATTCGTAGTCCTTATTTCGTTTGCCATGGTCGTCATCAAAAGGGGGGCATCTCATCTGAGGATGGTTGTTGTTTTTSATTGGGGGTGTTTTTTTTACGTGGCGGGTCCCAAACCAGCGCACAACCGTATGCAGGGGATATTTCGCCTTCTCACTTTAGTTCGCCTTCAAAGGATATTCTTAGGCTACCCAGAGGATACTTGGTCAAAGACCGGGAGTCGTGAGCTGCTTGAGCCATATGTAAAAGAATTGTTTCTGGCCACTCCTAAGTGAATGGCGATCAGAGAACTTTTCTGCCTTGCATGAACTTCTACAGATGACTCCATCCTCCGATTATCACAATATCTCTATATTCATCCAATACATTTTCTTGTTTTACAAAATTCTAACTTTAGTATAACGAAATTTACAGCTTTATAAACACCTSGAATTCAGTTTTCATAGTCATTGAGTGAAAAGGGAACTGTTGCTTCAGTCACACTGTKCATACCACTTGCATGTAACTAGATATTTAGGTATGTGTGTATATGTGGTTTGTGAGCTTGTAAGTGATCATGTAAATATCCAATATTATMGCAGGTTGCATGTTAGGGCACAGCATGCGGTCGCACATTTTTTATGCGCGCTGAAATGTAATGTTGCAAGTGTGGCAACCTGCTGTGCGAGCGAAGCGGAARAGTTTCTGAATATGCTATGCAGTATTTGAAAGCACTAATGGTATATACATATGTACTGTTGTAATATGTACATAAATAATAGTATTTGTGCAATTTGTTACCTTTCGAATATATTGTAGGCATTCTGGGAGTTTAAAGAGATGCCGTGTCATATGAAATTACTTTCAGAAAACGATTTTGGCATATTTTGAACTATTCACTGAATATTGATTTGAATGAAATATTCTATGAATCTCTGGTGACGCAGTGAATAGATGTCGCCTAGAAACAAGCATCCAAAATCCTTAAGAGGCTACCTCGAGGGATGAAATGAGAGTAAGGCTACATATTATATATAAGGCAGACTGCACATCGGCATGGATTTCTACAAATGAAAGTCGTTAGACGAAAAATCTCAACTTGCGAACCCAGCCAGGAGCATAGCACAGAGGGAAAGCTAGGAAATCTACGAAGTAGGACTATTCATTTGGAAACGTTGAATTTGAGCTGACGGCTTCGCTACTCTTTTAACTCTTGCCAGTATGCAAGAGCGAAATCTTCCAAAAATAGCTTTGTTGGTAATGACCATKCCAGAACTTTAAATAGGTGCGATTTTACCTCGCCATTAGGTCGGCGGGAGAAGCTTTAATGTTTTAAATACTGACTTGTGCAATGGTTTTGGTTCCAAGCACGAATTCCCATAACATGAATAACAACAAACGAGTGCAAAACCGACCATTACAAATGGACGAAAAAGTAYGGAAGAAACAGCATCTGACCCTGATAAGCAAAGACAAATGAGACCCAGAAATAGTTYCAGCATGGAGACCACTGCAAAGAACAATGCCAGAGGGCTAGCAGAACGACAACATGGCTTTAGACCAGGCGGTTTCATTATCAGAGCAGTTGAAAAAGACGTAGCGTGGATGATGAACAGTTTTTCAAGAAAAATCATCCTCCTTGTAATAATTTACATAAATAACGCATTCTAAAGCGCAGATTGCGTTCATTATGATCGGCGCACTAAAAAGCCGAGAAGCAGTATTCATTCCGTGTCAGTTGGAATAAAATAATTTCGATTTAGCCATGTCCGCCTGTCTAGCCGTGTGAAAATTTGCATACATTTTTGAGTCGATTCGGTGCCGTTCGCAGCGAAGAACAACTTAAAGAGATTCAAGGCTTCCATTTTATCCAGAAAATCAGCGGTTTGGTAAGGTTTGTAGGCCGATGGAATCATCCAYTTACAATTCTTCAAAACTTATGCCGGTGAGAAGGTAACCGTCAATAGCAACTGTTATCCCGTCATGATAACCGAATATTTGCTGCTTGAAATCGAAGCTCGTGATCTCGGCGTTATGTGGTTTCAACATGGTGGCGCCACTCACCACACATCGTATCAATCAATCAATGGATTTATTGAGAAAGCACATCGGTGAGCAGATTATTTCACGTTTTGAGCCAGTCGAATGGGAACTAAAATCGTGCGATGCCAAACCGTTAGACTTGTTGCTATGGGGATATGTAAAGTATGTAGTATATGCGGATAATCCCGCTTTGAATCAGGCCTTGGAGCAAAACATCACGTCTGTCATTTGCCACTTACCCGTGAAATACTCGAAGGAGTAATCGAAAATTGGACTCAAMGGATGGACCATCTGAGGYGTGACTACAGMMAACATTTGAAAGAGATAACCTTCAAGAAACAAATGCCAAAGAGTGTTCTTGCGTATGATATTAGACATTCCTCAAAAAATTTAAAACTCCGTGTTTTTCTTGAAAAAGGTAGGGAACCGCAAAATGTATCACCCTTTAATTAGAAATGCACTTGTAAAGGGTATTATAGCGACCGTGCATTAACGTTCTTACTTGCACTGGAATCAGTACAACATAGTCTTTACAATCCTTAAATTTTTATACTCTCGCAACAAAGTTGCTAAAGAGAGTATTATAGTTTTGTTCACATAACGGTTGTTTGTAAGTCCTAAAACTAAAAGAGTCAGATATAG
>NW_017537056.1:164598-184166 GCF_001853355.1 Bactrocera latifrons
AAAAAAAAAAAACGAAACTGATTTATATTTTGCTAAGCCAAAGTGCGCAGACACTACTTATTTTTGCACCACTCTAGGAAAATTTGTACAATGACTAATGCCCATTATAAGACTGTTTGAAAGTAATGCTGAGCTTGCCATATATTACTGAAGCAAAAGCCTGCTAAGAGGACACTGTAATAATAAGMATGTTATTAATAATAATATTGTATACCCTGTAGGAGAATTGGGCTTTTTCGTGTATGATGCGCTGCGGACAAACAGCAAGGATTTGTTGGTATAGCAAACGTGTGTATATACATTCATATACACACATACATATGTACATWTGTATGCTGTCAAGTTRTATACGCCCCCATTAATTATATTACTCAAGCATTCACTTATGCATTCAACAAACCGCCACACTGTCAATCGCCTCTTGCATTTGCGCAAATAATTCCCACCAAAAGCGTATATCATTTATTTATTTATGCACACGGATAAACACACACGTATGTTTGAAAGGATGTGGAGCGAGTATAATTTTCTTTTTAATGAATAAGTGTCTGCGACCGCTAGCACATTGACCTGATAAAAACRAATTTGTCGCAAGAGCGACCAGACAAGCATACGCACAAATGCAGACACACACAGGCACACATATGCAAGCGCACATATCCACTGGCTCACGTGAATTAAGTTTACATTAAGAAGCATAATTTATCATCATTGTAATATTGATTTAACTTGCAATAACCACCCACACGCTTAGCTATCAATTACAAATAGACGCAAACGCACACTCATGCGTACTTGACTACATATGTTTGTGTAAGTGTATGTTTAAATCAAAAAACCTAACGCATCGTCATTGCCTTTTGCAGAGTTATCTCATGCTGACAAATCTGAAYCACACAAACTTCGCCAAACAATTTATTATCGTTGACAGTTTCTTATTGATTCGCCATTAAATTTGTTGTCAAATAGCAGCAGTGGGATTAAATATTTCATGTCAACTGACATACCTATGAGTAATGTTATTTTTGGTGTAGAATGTAGTTTACGAGCGTGACATTATTTTCAGAAATTCTTCGCTATTTTAAAACTGTCAAAAATTGGTTAATTTTAGACATTGTTGAGTCAGCGCTGAGTAAATTGCCAAGGAAATATTGTATTTAAGGAATATACGCACAGTCTACTCTTCTTGGTCGAAGGTCAAAGTGCTTTACTGTTAATGAATTTTTGATTCTAAACTGTTGATAGGGTAAAGTTAAATAGCCCTTTTACTGATTAAAATCTCACAGTAAAAATCATCGCTAACTCGGTTCAATGCCGCTGCAGGCCTTACTCGATTCGTCAATCGTTTTAGAACTTTCAACCTCCTCTGTGCTTCACTCACCGCAGGCTCTCAAAATAATCGAAACTCACTTTTATCAAATACTAATCTCAGAGATCGTACTTACCGAAGTGGAAACGAAGCCATTTTTTTTTTTTTTTTTGCTGGTAAACTTGATCTACAGATCTGCTTAAAATCTATGGTGTAGAGCAGGTACTTAACTTAGTTACATTACCAGTTACTATGAATTCTAACTATCCTAAATACAAACTAACTTTTTGAAAGCTAATGATGCTCCCAGTTCTGATAAACGWTGRYAYGTCTTGATAAGAGAATGATCCAAGRATTTTGTCTAGTYGTTCGATCATTACCTGACAGACAGACTCACTTGGAGAGCTTAGAATACCAGTTTGTTGTGGTAGATAATACATAGATCATACGACCATTACAAATCGACAAAGCGCTTTGAGCCTATCACAAATTTGTTGAGAGGGGGAGAAAACGACTGTTTGTTTTTAGCTCCCCCTTCTCAATACAACTTGATAACTTTTACAGGACCAGATTTTTAGTGCCTATTCGACAGTTTATTGTAAAAACTCTTACGACAGCGGCAAGAAGAACATAGTGGAACGTAATAAATATAAACTATGTTGTTTTAAAGTAGACGACCAATAACTCTTCTATATTACCTCCCAGCTTTCTCTCTTCAAATGCATAATTGGATCAGAACTAGATTACAAAATGTCTCTTTGACACATTAAATACTATTTTAATGCGACTCTGTTCGCGACTTGACTGCCACGTCACTGTTGACTGTCATAATCGAATCCAACGCAGAATAGCTCTTGCCAACAGGTGCTACTTCGGAATGAGTAGGCAATTTAGAAGTAAAGTCCTCTCTCCGCGAACAAAAACCAAACTCTATAAGTCACTCATAATTCCCATCCCATCCAGAGGCATGGTCGATGACAACATCTGATGAGTCGACGTTACAAGTTTTCGATTGAAAGGTTCTGCGAAGGATTTACGGCGAATATCATATTCGATAGAACGATGAGCTGTTTGAGATGTACGACGACATTGGCATAGTTCAGCAATTTAAGAGACAGAGGCTAAGTCGGATGGAAACACTCCAGCTCTGAAAGTAGTCGAGGCAGTACCCGCCGGCGTAAGCAGAGGAAGAACTCCACTCTGTTGCAGAGATCAGGGGGGGAAGGACCTAGCTTCACTTGGAATAATTGGGGCCAAACAGCGAAATGCTAGAATAACGGCGTGCTGTTATTAACGCGGTAGCCTGAAGAACTTAAATTATCGTGATTTTTTAAACTCTTAAATTTGGGTAATAAGAGTTCCAGGAGCAACTTCAACTTCTTTCAAAGTTAGGTTGTAAATTGAGTCGATTGGTCGATCTTATCAGAAAGAGTCGACAAATCTAGTCTACCGTATTAGCCTTGAAACTCGACTTTTAATATTTRGCTAGAATTTCTTTTAATAATATAATTTAACTTTTAAGAGGCAAAGAAAGTCCTCACCTGGAATTTTCACCACTTATCGTCAAWTGCCTGTTTGTACTTAAATAAACATAATATCTTAATGATATGCCTATATTATAATGAGATTCACACTTATACTGAAAACACCTATTAAGGAGGTTAGAGAAAATATATGATGTATGTAAGTATGTATATATCATGGTTTTATACACCTCATCATCACATCAAAAAGTGCCTGTCAAGTGTGCTGTGAAAATTTACCGCATGGCTGCGTTAAACCTCTCATAACTGCTACAAAAAGTGTAAGTAATAAAAACTAATTATTAAATAAACAAAAATCATACAATGTAAGTGATTTGATTATGATGAAACCTCATACTTATTATAACCACAACTTTGRATTGCTTTTGAAGGATTTATTCAASGTACTAATAAATATMATAYGCACTCATCACTATTAGAYGGAACTAACGGYATTTAATAATAAGTTTGTCTGCCACAAAATTTAAGACTCACAGGCCAAGGTTCTTAGAAACGCAAAATTTTAAGTGTGACTGACAGCGGCGCTTATGGCATAGTACACTTATCCAACAGGTTTCTAAAAAAATAGCGTAAGAAATCGTTGAAAGGCAATAAATTTCTCACAGGTGACTAAAGAGATTGTTAGCGCGCTTCCAAAAACAAAAACAGCGCCGAAGTGTGCTGGCATGACTAAATAATGCGAATGACAGGGCGCTAACATACGTGAAAATATAAAATATATTGCTGCAACTGTATGCATACATAATATTTGTATAAATGTATGTATCTGCTTAAATACATTATGATAACAGTGACACTATTATCTCCAACAAGTGACGCTGTCATATCCGAAGAATGAGCGACACTTCGATAAGAAAATATATAACAAACGAGTATATTGGTTGCGATGAAAAAAAGTAAGGTGCTTGGGTTTGTTGTTGTAGTTTTTCATACTTTTGTGAATTTTTATTTTGTGGTATAGAGTTCTGATAAAACAAGCATGATTCACAAGATATCTGTTGCAATTGCAATGTGCTTAAAGTTAATAATACTAATCGGTTTTTGAGATTTTTTTCCAAAAAAGAATTCACAGATGAGCTTAATAAATTTATCTAGATAACAACAAGCTTTAAGCTCTTTTCAAAAGCTTTGATGTTAATGGAGAAACATTTTCGTGTCAGAAGATAGCTTTGCAGAGCTTTATTAGAAAGCTTTCACTACAAGAATACTCCATTTATGCTTCCACAACAAAAACAACAAAGTCAACTACCGTTACTTGTGTAGATCGCTTGGTTAAGTTTTAAAAAACTTCTTCGAGCTTAATTACCTTAATTACTGAGCTTAGCACCATGAGCTTTTTTTTTACGAATGAATAGAAAACTAGTTTTAAAATGCTTTAATATTTAGTAAAAAAAATTTTTTTTGGTGCAAAACTGAGCTTCGGAAAGCTTTATTAGCAAGTAAAGCTTTTTCTGTAATATGCTGTGTACAATATTACAAAAATCTCGGAGCGGCTAAAACAGCTTTTTAAGACAGTGTTTATGTAGCTGCTTGATATATGTATTTCAATAAAATGGAGGTAAGCTTAAAGCTTCTTCAAAACTGCTTGATATTCAGTAATGTTTCTAATAATATTTACTTTTATAATATTAACTTTTTATGACTAAGCTCTATAGCTTTGATAATAACACAGCTTCTTATGTCAATAATTGGATAGCTGCTTGATATATCTCCTAAAACGGGGGCAAGCTTRAAGCTTCTTCAAAACTGTTTAATATTCAGTAAGATAATTTTTCTCTTTGTGGCTGAGCTCTAAATAGCTTTAGTAAAAAGCTGCATAACTAAAGAAAGAAGACTTTTATAAAAAAAAAAAACAGTTTTTATGTTGCTACAAATCAGGAATAATGGACTAATGTTAGTATAACACCCGGTTCCAGCTTGGCATTATTAGTTCGAGGATTTCCATGACTTGAATTAAGAGCTATCAAAACTTATTATTCAGTTTGCGATAAAGTTAAGCATTGAAAGCTTTTTTAGTAGCTTTTGCAATATTCTGTTTCAATGTTGGACCAAAAACGCCATAATATAGCAGCGTGTTATGCCTATAAATAGTATACTCTATAGTAAAACTATTTTGGGAATGTTCTAGATGCTGGTAAAACAATATCATCCACAAAAAAATTTAAATAAACCACCTAACCATTCGGTTCCACGGAGATTCACGGCAAATTATATGAAAGTAAAAAAATGCACTACATGCTTTTCTCCTCTTTGACTCCCCACAACTAGTAAATAATTTAGTAGATTTAATTTGTCTCAAGAGCTCTGAACTACAAACCTAAACATTTAAAATTCCGTAGAGCTTAAATTTGTCAAAGCCAAGTCCACCGCACTATGGTGTGGCAACCACCGCCTTTATACTGTACAATTTCTGCTATTTGTTGTGGCATGACGTCGGTGGCARTCGGCGAAGCTGTGTCAGTGACATTTTCCATGGCTTATGTGCGTCTTACTGATGAAACTTTTACCGCTTTTTGCTCACTGTWMACCCGAGCACCCCAAGCACTTACCCGCACGGACACTCGCCAYGGCAATGCTGGCTGGCAGTRTACAGATAAGCTAAGATAAGAGATATTGCACCATTCAATGTTGAATTCGCTGCGGAATTTCCATCGTCTGCTAGCAKTAGGGTTAGCGGCTAAGTCATAACTAATGCAACACTGAAGTTGGCAGCAAATACTATCGCTATCGCCAAGCAGTTGTTTATTGCTCTCGAAATATATTGCTATTGGGTGAGCAAGGAGTGAGAATTSAGAACGTCAAAGGCTGTCAAATACACGGAAAATTACCGTRGTCAAATACTTTCGAAAGAGTTTTCTAGAAGTGAAGGTAAAGGTGCCAAGATATGGTCTGAAAGTTGAAATACAGTATTGAAAAAATTTTCAGTGACTGTTTGCACYACATTACAAATCTTTGATGAGCTTATAGAGTCCATAGTCGCTCTCCATATTTCAAAATTAATATATTCAGTTGTCGTATATAAATGTTGACAACATTTCACTTGCTACATGAACACTGTCAGTGCTTTGTCCTTTGTGCAACCTGAAACTTTATCAGCAACATGCAACTCTCTCACATAAAAGCATAACAAATGTTCACAGGAATACCAGTGCATTGCTGAAGCTCGTTCATGCTTCATTCCTCTTATACCTGCTTGTGTGTTTACAGCGCGAAGGAAGCAACTCCAAAGGTATGTCAAGCAAAGCCATAGTGGARAGAGAATATCTAAATCTGTTGCAAAGACAAATGAAACTGAAACAAAAAACGCGACTTGAGGCCACAAGAATAATGCCAGCGATTGAATAACTAGTTGCAACAAACAGTGGTAGCGAGAAAAATGCGGTTGCCGCACAAAGCGCGCAATATGCCACACTGCAGCAAACGTGCAACAGCTAGCGAATTGCACTTGGTCTTTGCTGTATTGCCAATAAAGATAGAGGGAAAAGTGAATTTGGATTTGTTGGGCGCGGTTGTATGGAGGTATCTACACATATATATGTTTTTGTGTATATGAGGATGTGTAGAGCAAATGTGTTGTATTCCGAATTGATTAAGCGCTGACTGATGGTGCAACATGGCTCTTTTGTCTCTGTTAAAGTTCTCATTTAGAATTTATTGTCTGAAAGTTAATCAATCAAGCAGTTTGGTTTCGAGTATAAAGTAATGTTATGGAAAGCAATAAAAGTATTTTTTTTTAACTGTTTCTGTGCTGAGTAATAATACATATTTTATTTCCCTTTTTACTCAGTATTACTCAGAAAATAGAGCGTTTAAAGGAATTGATACTTCATTGGAAAAGGACTAGGGAACTCAGTAAGAAAAATCTCCATAGTTTGACACCTAACGAAAAGATGCAGGAGTCTATGCGCAGATCACTATTGCAAATATACTTATTTGCCATAAATATTATTAAAATGAGTTCTTGACGATTCACCATGCCTCAGGACATATTCGAAGTTAGTATATTTTAGTATTTATTAGATACTTTCATATTCAAGCAAAAGTCCCAAGACTTGACTAAGTCTGGGGCAGCTGGAAAATTGTAATTTGCATCACTTAATGTAGTCTCCATCAGGACCACGATACACTTGTATAGTTTGCTTCATGGAGGAAAATCTTTACTCTTATAAGCATTAAACAAATGAGCTAAATGAAGAGAATATACATACATATATTTTCAAAGAAAGAAATGACTTTGTTATAAAAGAAATAATACATGATCAGATTTGACCCGGACTGAGAAAAAATACCTTTTGCTTTATTTTCATACAAATCTTTATTATCTTTAAACCACTACAAGCTTGGCAATGCTTAATGTAGTGAATTCAGTGAATAACTTTTAATGACTTTAACGGACTCATGACGCTTTTTTCGAAGCGGAGTTTTCAGTTTCAAAAACAGAAAAACATCACATGGATCAAAATTTGGCCAATACGGCTCGTTTCATATTCGGCCAAAAGATTATTCACGATATTGTTGAATGTGACGGCACATTACGATGGTGAAAACCAAATGAATTTGATGACTACAAATCCGGTCGTTTCAGACTAATTGCTTCACGTAGAAGCCTTAAAACGGCCAAGTAATATAAAGTATCAATCAAGAAAAAAGTGATTCTTAATAACCCTGTGAAACGATTTATGATCACACTACAGTAATAAAAAAAACATCAAAACAAAAAAAGATAAGCATCTCTTTGATTTTGGATAGACTTTAACGAGGCTTTTTTCAGAGTCGGCAATTTTTGCATTGTCATTCGCTACAGTTTCTACGTCATATTCCTAAATGAAGTCTCGCAATCAGTAGTTATGCGTTCGATGAAAGTAAGATGCTCTATTAGGATGTCAGGCACATCTTTTGCGACCTTTACTTGACGTCGTTATGGCAAAAGGTGAAGGTATTATAGGATGTGTCCAGCATTGACACATTTTATACCCACAGCAATAACCTAACTGTGTTTAGTCGATCCACAAGAGATCCTAAGATGATCTGAAGCCCTATTTCCAATCGCTGGTTCTTTAACTTTTGGAGTTAGCGTCATTAACAGACGACTCCATGCATGCATGAAGCAAGTTTTCGATTCCTGCATGACATTCACTGAATGATCAGATAGTTGTCTAGCATTTATGTATATCATACTCGCGAAATAGAAGGGGTTTCTTACCTCATATAGCGGAGAAAAAACTAAAAACAACAGTAGAACAACAGAATTGGATTTACATTATGAACAAGATTTCCTTCAAAGCTCCATTTTTTAAAGATAATTCAGACTGAAAATACAAAATTGAGCCGACTTGGACTCTCTAGAGATAAACACATAGAGAATATTATCCAATCAGGCCTACCAAAACGTGAACATACGCTGTTTTGTTTTAGGTTAGGTTAATCTGGTAGGCCACGCAGAGACCAGTTTTAGTCCTTTGCGATTTCAGATGGAGTTTAGTTACTAGAAACATGAGGAGTAGTCATCCTTAAGGATGCATGCACTTTACGCGAATTTTAATAGGCTCTCCCTGCCTATGTTGATAACTCCTTCAGTGTATCATACCTTGGAGACCCCAGATGCTTACAGCGTAGTCTTGCCAATGCGGGACAAGTGCATTAGAGATGCTCCATTATTGGTCTGGTGCCATTTCTGCAGTTTTGTTTTAAACCCCAGAGAAAAATACTTATAAATATTTGAACGGATACTCTAAACAATAGCTTCGKTTTTTCTGTTGTTTTTCGCAAGGAAATTATGAAAATTTTACGCTAAAACGCAAGCCCTTCTTGAAGCTACTGGTGAATTAAGAAATATTCGCATGTTTCCCATTTATGAATTTCGATTATATTTTCCAATCTGCTTATACGCAATTATACTCTAAGACCCTAATATACATACATAATGTAGCAATAATTTATTACCCACACAATACATGGAACATATAYAATTTGTCTGCCTCCGTGACCGCCTTTGGGCCACATTTGTCATTTAATATGTTGTTGATAGCAATGCTGCCACCAACTTACGCRCCGCAACGTGTACAGTACCGGCGCGTGTGTGAGGATGACTTGCGGCATTGGGCACCTCGTCGCTTGCAATACGACACCCATGAGGCAGGCAGATAACGCAAGCGCAGAGCGTGGTGCACCAATGTGGCAAGTGGTAAGTTGGTAAGTGAGTAGGCAGAATTTTTTCYRCCACAATATTTCCAATTCAAAACAGATAGCACAGTGTCAATAGCTGTCTGCCAGTAGTGGTGTTCGCCCAGATTGAATTGGAAATTGCAACTTATTAGCCAATTTTAGAGCGCTTGTTCAGATTCAATTAACAAGTGGCTCAAACGCCGGCTATGGTGCTAACCAACGCCACCATCGTTGCCAACAACAACGCCTCTCACTGCAGACTCTACAATATGGAGTACAGATAACAAGACGCAAGAGTGGTACTAGATTTGCCACAACAACAACAAGTCGCAAGTTGTTAGCAGCGCTAAAAGCGCTTTAAAAATTCGAATTCGTTAATTTTTTCCCTCTGTTTGCATTTATTATTCGCAACCATTTGATGTTTGTGGCATATCCCAACGGTATGTTTGTCGGCAACATGTTTCCTGCGCGCATGATAGATAGCAATTATTGTGTGGCAGTTAATTCTTCATTTCATAGCATTGGCATTGGCGTTGGTGTTGCCAACCAACGTCATTGACCTTTTAAGGTCACGACGAGTCGCCCTAATTGTCCATGCGCATGCTGCTGCGGCATTCGCTTCAGCTGAGCTAATGCAACATAACTGGATAGACGCTGAGATTTGTTTGATGTATTGTTGGGTGGCAGCGTTGTTTGCTACGCTGGATTCCGGCAATTCTGTCTGCGATAAGAAATATTCTTAAGCGGGATTTTCTACTATTTACTTTTGCTGACTACGCACTGCGACGCGGTTTTTCCCTTTGCGCTTCATTTAGACAGATCTAACAAGCAGYGAGTTTATTGAATCAGTACATAAAAATTGTATTAGTGCCAGGCATTCCGCAGCATTTGGTATGCAGAAAGATGGGTGTGTAATAAAAGTAAAATAAACTGCAGCAGGAAGACGAATGTGAAGACGAATCTTGGCGTTTACTAGGGTTTCTCCAACTAATTAGTTAATTAATGAATATTTGTGATTAGCTAATCAAATTTATTTGAAAATGAACTTAGTGGAACTGAGAAAATATATAAAATTCATATTTTTTATCTAAGAGATTCTTTCACACCTAAGCCATTTCAAAAATATTTTTCAGACTTTTAAGATTAAATCAAAAACGTATGACAAAAAGTCAATCGCATCCTCTATGATTTTCATGATTAATTTGTTAGTGAGAATAGATAAATATGAACAAAGCTATCAATCATCTGCAGAACTGGCAATATCTAGTGTGGGAACCAGCAACAAAGAGCAAAGGGGAAGAAACATCAACATCGATATCAACGACGCCATCGATGCACAATGAATAAGTATTAGAGTATAGTAGAAACAAGAAAGTGAATGAGTAAAGATCGTGGACTGAAAGAAGAAAGAAAATTTATTGTGTATAAAAAGTTTTATTATATTAGGCCACAGCCTGGGTTACTGGGTTGTTACACCTGAAATGTTTACAAATTGGAGTTTCGGTGGACTTATGAGAATACGATATTTGATTTCAAATTATTATATAAAATTATTCTTAACTTGGAATATCTGCGATTGACTCTAAACATTTGGGAAGTACCTAATTGTTATAWAAGGAAATAATTCTGAAATAAGATTTTATTTCCTGATGGCCCSGAGGTCCGATGCTTTAGAATGAAATAACAAGGGAAAAACATATAAATGGGAAAAATACTTGAAATTGTCCAAAATTCGGTGTAACTCTGAATACTTACATATATATGAAAGAAATCCGGCAAGACTTTACTAACGTGCCAAAACAAAGAATAGCTGGCATCCCTGTTATATCATAGGAGTCATAAAAATGAAAAGCCAGCTTATTCTTAGGGAAAGGAGCTCTTTCTTGCATTGGAAATAATGAGAACACTAGTTCACAGTCACTTTGCGRCTGTGATGTTAGATGCTGTTTCGTGCTAATTTCGGATTGCTATACCCGATAATGACAGTAAAAATTTCTTAATACATAAGACGTCAAAGGGTGTAAGGGGACCATTTACTAAAATGACAAAAATACCTGTACCATATGAAAAGGAAGAGCACTTGTATTTAAACATACCTTCGGATATCAAAAAAACAGAAATGGATTTCAATAGCTACTTTCAAGTGAAAGGACCCTTAAGATATGAATATAGGAAAGGTTCAGTAGGGGAGGAGGACCTTATCTCAATTCAAAATGGATTGCGGAGTGGATACAGCCTATACTTCGAGGATGTTGATATCTCTATCTCTCTATATCCATCTATCAAACTCAAATATCGTCCTATATATATAGAAATAAGAATAATTCCAGTATAGTCAACAAATATACTAAGGCATTACGCTTACTGGCAGGTCAAATTCACTTGTCCATAATTTGKATTCCTGGTTACAGAACATTTTCGGCTACAAAAAAGCACACAGTTGACCAGTGGGAACAACTAAAAGATAACTCAATATACAGTTAATAATATAAATCTGTAACCAAATTTAAGATATCGGAGCAGATAAGTCCAAACTATGATAAGACAAGAAATAAGGTCTTGTTAGTTAAGTCCATAAGGATTGTCTATTTGGATAGTATGAACCGTGTTTTCACTTCCTCYGAAAGTCCCCAGCTTTATCACAAAACCGTTATCGAACTATCGGAATCCATCAAGTACCAAACCTTCCAAAAAAAAAAACGAAGAACAAAAAAAAAAAAAACCGGAGATAAGTAGTTTCATTTGGTGCATGAAATGGTTTGAATACAACGATGAACGTGATATCAAAATTTAAAGATCTTACGATAGTGCGTTTTGTGGGAGAAGAAGTGGCTTATGAAGGTTAGTTATGAAGCAAATAGCTTCCGGATCTTAAATGGATTTTCACAAACAACATACAATAAATTCTTCCCACGACAAACTGCATGTATCAACCCTAGTATTCCATTTGTTTATTTAACAACTTGCCATTGAACCTATACCGTGCACTGCTAGTCGCTAGTCTTCGCCGTCGCCGGTTTTAGTCATAGCYGTAAGTGCCTGTCTTTCTGCAGATAAATAAATTTGTACATCTTTGCTTCATTTGGCAGTGCTTCGCAGTTTTTCATAATTTCTATCAACCGCGAGCTCATTAAAATTCCCAWTGCTACTGTTCGTGCAGCTTTTGTGTGTTTCGCTGATCACAAAGCGCAGATAGCTAAATTCCAGATGCTCTTTATTTCATTATTAGTATTACATTTTTTCTTACTTTTTCTTTTCTTTTTATTTTGCTTTGTCGCAGTGACTTCTCCATTCTGGTACTTCAGCTAATCAACTAATTCAACTAATTATAGACTTAGGCAGCATTGGCGCAAAGGCTAAAAACGAGTGGAATTCATTCAGCTCGATTAAATACGGCGTAGAATATCATAATCACTGTTGGAAAGCTTTTTAATGTAGTTTATAAATTCTTTCACAATTACAAAGGCATTGTAATGTACTTAACACTGAATTTTATTATGGACTTGAGAACATGAATAATGCCGTTGAAGTGAAATTAAATAAACGAGCTTGTAATTGGATGATATGATGAGTGAAACGTAGAAGAAATACAGCAATATTTTTGCTGTATATATTTATATGTACATAAGGTAATCAGTAAGTATGCAAGAAATGATRGAAGAAGAAAAAGGAGCAAAAAGTATGGTAAGAACTTATAGGGATCATAAAATGGTATTTTAAAAATAAAGTTAATCAAAATATTAATTATTGAAAATCGATCAGAAGTTGAACAAATTGAAATCAGTTCTGTTAAAAAAATGTATATATTTTCTACATATCGGGCTCACAAATGAATCAAGACTTGTGAGGAGGGTTGATGGAGGCGTACACTGTCGGGAACTATCCATCAGCTCCAGTTTTAGGCTTCCTGACTGCAGCAATATCTTAAAACTGGAAATAACTAGCTTAAAGGGAGCAGCAGATATATTGATCTAAGCTGAGCCTCCTTCAACGTAATGATTATCCACTATGGTACATCCATTGAGTCTAATATTGAATGACTCGTTCGATCTTTTCGATTGTTAACTTGCGAATGACAGGGGTGATGTTTTGCTGCAAGTCCWGAATCAAAGCGGGATTCTCCGCATATACTTTAGACTTTACATGTTCAGACAGAAAAAGGCTAACGGTGTAATCTCACACGATGTTGGTGGTCAATAGACCGGCCCAAAACGTGAAATTAACTACTCACCGAAGTGTTGTCTCAATAAATCCACTGACTGATGCGATGTGTGGGAATTGGCGCTGTCTTGTTGAAATCAAATACCGCTGAGATCACGAGCTTCAATTTCAGGCATCAAATAGTCGGTTATCAAGGAGCCATAACGGTCATGTTCCTACCGGCAWCATTATTGAAGAAAATGGACCGCTGATGCCTCCGGGCCACAAACCACAAAAAACCCGTTTTTTTTTCTCAATGAAATGGCAGTTTCTGAATCTCTTAAGGTTACTTTCCGTCATAAAAACGTCAATTTTGCTTGTTTACTTATCCTTTGAGCCAGAAATGGTCCTCATCGTAGAACAAAATTTCGCTCGAAAACGTTGGATTTTCTTGGAACTTTTCAAGAGCCCACAGAGAAGAGTGATGCCGCCTGGGAAAGTCGAGTGAAATCACTTATCATCTCGACGTAAAACGTACGTCAATCCGAGTTGTTATAGTTTCTTCACTGCGTGCTGGACGTGGTCTATTCGGTCGAATATTATGCAATAATGAATGCTGGGTCTCAAGATGTGTGACGGTATTGCGAATAGTACGCTCAGTAGGCGGATTATGTTGATCATAAGTTGAGTGAAACGCTCGAAACACATTCTTTACAAAACGTGAATTTTTGTAATCAAGACTTGAGATCGATTTGTGAACGTTGTTCAGGTGTAAGTGTTACCATGTTGAATTGCCAAACAATACTAAACAAAACAACATGATATCTCAACACGACTCACGCTTGAATTCTCAAAAAAAAAAAAAAAAAAAATTTTTTAAATTTTAAGAAATAATCTAATAATCTAATTTATTTCTTTACGTAGCAAGTCAGTGGTCTTATTTTAGAAATTTTAGATTCGACAGACTCAGATTAAAAATGTTGTCCAGATTAGACTTACATACCATGGAGAGTTATTAGAAATAATATTTTTCGCCTTATAATAATTACTTGTGGAACTTTATGAATTATTCAAAATATACTTATCACCAGATGCAAAATAATATTTGCTTTGCATTCATAATCTAGTGAAGTASACGAAATCAACAACGAGTGAGATTGCGAGCAGCTTGCTCAGTTCTAAATGTTTACCTGATGATGTAAAATAACTGATAGACTCATACAAATACATAAATATATACAAGCAACTTTGTATGTGAGAATGTGCATAAATAAATTTGCATCATGTTATAATTCGTTTCTAATTACAGCGATTTTTCCTAGAATTTTTATATTTTAATTTGATTCTGAAAATGATTAAAAGTTAAATTTTTTTATTGTTCTCACCACCTTAATATCACTTTGAAGTAAATATGATCTTGATAAAAAATTTATGAAGCATTTAAAACACTGCCTACGCAAAGCAAAGATAGCATCACAAATGTAAATATGAAAAGTATTTATTCGGTGAGACCACACCTAAACTCGCACCCAACATTCCAAAAAAAAAAAAAAAAAAAAAAAAAAAAAAAAAAAACAAAAAAAAAAAAACAATAGCAATAAACTATTATTAAAAGTGGCAAGTGGACGAAAAAACAATCGTTTGAAAAAAGGTAAATACAAACTAATGGATTGTATGCAGAGCGTCTGAAATTGTTTACTTTCGCGCTTAAGGTGAAAAAGCGTGTTCATATTTAATAAAATATTGAAATTTTGATTTTGTGAAAGCATTGTGTGAAATGTGCGAGTGTAAGAGATTTTTTTGCTGCGTATACATATATGTGTGTTTGCTATGAAAATATTATTAATAAAAAATGTATTTTAAAGTTCTGCGATAATACTAACAGACGAAAAATAAAAAGGCACTGGAAGAATGAAATAATGCAAACCACACAATGGTGTGAACTATTCATTTTGTTAGACAAAAGTATTTTTGGCAATGATAACATTAAGCCACATTTTTGTAATGGTGTTTTTGTTGTTGAACGCGTATTTATAGAGAGTTTTTCAGAAACTCTAAATAGTGCTCAACGTGATAAACTGAAGATAGGGAAAGTAATCTAAMCGCCGGCCGAAACAGGTTTACAAAAAAATAATAATAAATAATAATAACTATGTCCAATAAAACTGAGTATCTGGTGTTTTAGGTTAAATGACTATAATTTTGAAACTAACCTTAAAATTGTCTTGTTATAATTGATTCGGATGAACTTTATATGAGAAGTGCTTATCATAACAGATATCTTTGATTCATTATATGAAAGCTGGGAAGGTTATAGACCAATTTCACTGATCCATGTTGCATTTTAATGAGATATCTTTCACATTATCCCAGACGGTATAAAATCGCTTGGAGAGATGGTATTAATTATTAAAAAAATATGTCAGTTAGGAGAGTCTTTTCATTTCTACAATGAGAATTCACTAGGGTTTTGTCCGGCCAAGGCTAATATTTCGCAGTTTAAAGCGATATGAAACAAGGACAGCCTATAAGCCCAATTCATTCCTTCTTCGCAATACTTATGTTAGGTAAATAGGGGCATTGAACATATCGACGCTAACTTTATCTACTTTGAATAGGAAAATTATTGGATATTTCATATACTGAACAGACAATATAATGACAATCTAGTTTCTGGGGAACTAAAAAAGATATGAGACCATTTCAGGAAAAAGTTGGCACATATTAGCATCTTGTTGATTATCAATTATCAGTGATGCTAAGGACATCTGCCTCATAATTCCAAATTTTAAATTTCGGATGTCATTTATTTGATGAATGTCACTTATTTGACGAACTTTGAACGCTTTCAAAGACAACCACCATCAATGGATGTTTTATTCAGATATCTTAACATYTCAAGTGACACATATGTAGATAGTGTTACTAGAACTAAATCCATATATTACCGGTGTATCAGTGAAAACGATCCTCAGACCTCGAACGAATGCTGGCTGGGAAAAAAATGTCTTCGCGTGAAGAGGTGAACGACGAAAATGTGATCAAAATGACATACTACAAAACTGGTATCGAAGATATGTTTATAACCAGTGTATCAGCCTAGAAGGGGAACCAAGTTGAATAAAAAAATAAACGAATTCGCCAAAAAAAACTGTGCTTACTTAATTGGCCTGCTACAAGTCGAGTAAATAAACGGCTGAACAAATGAACGGGCGAATGGACAGCCTAAACAACCATTAGATGAAAGTATAACAAATACTTTTTTCATTTTCATAAAAATTTTGCTCAGTTAGTTTTATATTTCAACCAATTACGATAGTGAAAAAATTACAGAAACTATCAAGGCAATGTCATCATAAATAGACGCAGTTAGTTTTTCACTAAGTTTAATATTCATTTTTCCACATCAGCGTCAGCAGCGCTGCAGCTTGCTGCCATTTCTTATCGCACACACGTAAAACCAGTAAATACAGTTTTATATTGCAGATGCTGTTTTAGTGTTTTGTGTGCAAAACACACACACATACACACATATATATGTACACAAACTTCGAGATAACACCAGAAACTGCATTGAGTCATAAAAAAGGGGGTATAAATTTCGTCGTTCATCGGCGATGACAATAAAACTACTTGCATTAATCCAAAGGAGCGGTACATGCATACAAATGCGTATGTATTTATATAATTGCATGAGTTTGGTTGTGTGCGTTTGTATGTAGTTATGTGTCATATATTATGGCTAAGTAGAGTTGACGCATCTCGCAATCAAGTGGGGCTTTAGTGCAAATCTGTCGTATGCACTTACATTCATCGCATAAATTGATGCTACCAAATTACACTCGACGCTAACTTTTATGCTCCCGTATATATTATATGTACATACGAACGCACATACATATGTACATATATACATATGTAGACTCGCAATAATGCATAAGCAAAAATGTGGAAAAATTTTACGGCACACTGTAGGTATTTTTAAGCACAAATTCTCATATGCACACACACAAATATAATGTATGTAACATGTATGCTAATATGTCAGCTTTGAATCGGACTAAGTCAAATCAGTGCCGTTGACATTTATGACACTCGCACAGCCGTCGCCATGACAGGAGACAATACGAGTGTGCCAACTAATTGTTTGCTGTCTGGCCAAGTCGACTGAGTTACACACAGAGGCATATACATATGCATATATACATACATAAGCACATATGTACATATATACACACCTACATTCGTAAAGTTCAAACATGAGTTGATTTGTCAGTCATTTCGGTGCTTACAGTTAGCGTTGAGCAAAGCTAGTATCAGCATTTAAATGTCATTTCGCTGGAAATGTTGGCGCAAATCGTAGCAGAGGTGATTGTCATTTTGYAAAATCATTGTAAATTCGTTCGTTGGTGGTATGAAGCCACTTGGCATTTGAAATGACTTTGTGAAAATTTCGTTCTGAGAAGCAATAAGGAAAGGTGTGTGGGTAAATGCAATGCCTTTGAGTCGCCACTATTTATGGTACAACTAGATCCATAAAGCAAAGTTAGTGCTATTAAGTTGGCCAATAATCATTTCATTGATTTCACTGTAATCGGGAATTTCAAATATGCGCAGATTTAAAAGGCACTTCTGTGCATGAGCAAACAAAGTTATCGAATTTATGCTCTGGAATATGTGAAATAGAGCCGTAGTGGCTGCRAACTAAAAAGTTAATGCTCTTCACGTGTCGGTGAACACTTCACACACACTAAGCATATTGCCTCAAATTCTAAGATAAGTCATATTCCAGTTTTATAAATGCTATACTTTCTGATTAATCTGTTTTATGATCTTGAAGAATATCCTATGGTGGACTCGAAATAATGTCAATAACAACCTAAGTTTTACTTTGAACTGAATAAGAAATTAGAAAGAAAATAATTGAGGCTTTGTACTGCCACCTATGGTCTATTGTGTCCTCTCCTAGATCACATATGGTCACAAAGGTCCAGCACACTGAATAATTACAGGAGCTTTCTGAGCGCTATTTAGGTAATGTGATTCCTGTCCATGTATATTAGATGAATCCTATCGCCTTGAGCCTACTTCTACAAATTTCTGTGCAATATGGATTTAGGTGGTGTGGAGTTTCCTCTTCCATGTCGCAAAACCGGTAGTTTGCGCATGAGACTATATCCATGTCGGACAAGTGTTTCTTGAGCCTGCAGTGCCTGGGTATAGAGCGCGACAAGGCCACACTAAGCAAAGAAAGAGGGAAGGCATCCATTCCGTTGGAAGGACCAGCTAGAGAAGGACCTCAGTACACTTGGAATCTCCCATTGGCGCCAAACGGTAAACTCGGCCATAAATTCATGCTTTTAAACTAGAATGCTCCCGTAATTATAAATGKAAGTATTGCTGCAGGGAAATCGGTAGCTAATACGAGGATATGTATGATGTGTGTTTTTAAGCAATTCACGAGTTGTTACCAAAGTTATTGATCCCTTTCAAGTGCTAATCACGTAAGAAAAGCATACTCTCATAAGCCACAAAACCTTAAAAATGGTTTGGTCTTATCAAAGCTCTTATTTACTAATCATCCCATGAGACGAAAGTCAGAAATATTGTATTATATATATTTGATTCTGCCAAGCTGAGAGTTTGCAAAGGAAAACCAAAGAAATAATAATAATAACAACAAAACAGAAAAGGTTAAATAWTAAAAGGCAAAATGGTCAAAAAGTKAGAATACCCCAAAATATTATGTATRTAAGTATATGTATTGTACATGTAAGTATGTATATGTAAAAGGACACAGAACGAGCAGAGAGGCGGCAAACAGCGCCGTTAATCAAAGTATGCGACAGTAGCAAATCTGTAACGAAAAGTTTGGCAACATCAATAGAATAAACAAAGAGAACGAAACCCCAAGACACACTAATCAAAACATACAGATATACATACAAACAGTTCCATGTTTTTTTTGTTTTTTTTTGCTTACACTTGATGATAACGAAAATCATGAAAATGGCAATAGAATAAATGAAGTCAATTTACTTGAATGCCAGCCATATTGCTTTCTTGCTGATCCCTCAYGCAACCACTTCAATACATTTTGCCATGAAAATCCCAACGTTCATTCTCAAGTCAAACCTTTTTTAAATCCTTTGACTTTTGCCATTTTTCCATCGCCAGCAATTGTATTAAATAAATTAAAGCTGCTTTTCCGGCGGCAAAACTCCCTTTTCCGTTTTGTTGTTCCACTGGTTCTCGTACTTTTAACTGTTATATAATAAACAGCTGTTGCGTGTTAAACCCTTTCGAAGCGCAAAAAAAAAATTAAAAAAATTGAAATAAAGGAAAATGTTTACATGAATTTATCAATTCATTTGCATACGAAAAATGCACTATTTTTGTGTCCGAATCAG
>NW_017537056.1:184401-195303 GCF_001853355.1 Bactrocera latifrons
CAAGTCAAATATGATCCACAAATATATTTACAATATTGAGCTAAATTCTTTTTTAAAAATATTATGTTATTTATTTCCTGGAAWTTTACATTTTAATGTCAATTGGACTGTTTAGTTGCCAAAAAATTTAAAATTTTCTAAAGATCATAATTTAATTTTGCGATACTATGGCTAACTATACGAGTACCAAGAATGTTGGAGCTATTTGCTATTGGAATAATTTATTCATTTCATATTTTTCGTAACACTGGACTAAAGAAAATTTACAACATGAGACACCAGAAATATATATAATAAAAACAGTCGAGAACACATTTGATCCGAATTGATGCAATAAAACTGCGCAAACTGTTAACTGAATCGATCAAATTTGTATTTTAGAATATACAATTTTTTTAGTGTAAAGATTTATCTCCATTTGCCAATTAGTCTGTGTTTGGAAGTGTTTTCTTTCCACACGAAAACTTTATCTGCCTATCTTTTTACTATGGGAAAAAACGAATAAGGAGTTTGCTTGCAATTTAGTGTTTCCAATGGCATCCCGTCTATAGAAAATGTTGCAGTGAGTCTTTGAGGAGTCTAATTTATTAAGAACATATGCATTTGAGTGGCACAATGCATTGGGTGAAGGTCTAGATTCATTGAAAACTAGCCCCATGTGAGTCGTTTATTCTCTCTTAATAGAAGTAAATTGTCGTGTTGGCATCAGAGAGACAGCAGGGACCGTCATTTTATAAAGCAATTCAACTATCAAAGCGTGTCAATYCTGAACTCTTACCAAAAAACCAGAATCAAAAGAAATTAATTGACAACGTCGTTAAATACCCCATACTTTTCAAACGCAGATGGCGAGATGTGAATTCATAATATAACGTCGAAATTATCAAATAATCCAACCAGTCGAGGTTTATAACAATTACATTAAAAACATGATTTTCAAATATAGCGGAAATTAGGGAAGTGAATTGAATTATTACCAATAATTTGGTCGAAAATTAATTACCTCCAGTTCGAMGGAAAGGTTATCTGTTCAATATGCAAGTTCAACGATAACAAATCGATTTCATTCAATAATTGAGTCTTTCGATCTACGAAATTGATTAATGACCAAATATTTACCAACTCCCTACGTTAAAATTTGCTCCAATTGCAACTTCGTGCGCTTTTGCCATTTTGTGGTTGTACTAGTCGTGCACCTGTGCTCACTATTCGTCGAATGGTTGAGAAYTTTGGGCGTAGAACCGCTCGAAGTAATAAAAATATTGCTGCACTTCTCATCTTTGGCTACATTTTTGAACTTGAATATTCTAATTAATTAAACAAGGCAAAAATAAACGTGAGCAAAAGCTACTTATAACAACCGTGAAGTGCAAAACTACAAAATTATTAGTTCCTGCGATAAAAGCAGTGATTAATTAATTATTTAGTTTAAATTAATGACATCCGCAATGAGCCGAATTGAAATACAAATAAAGTTTACGCACAGATAAGCACTTGTAAACAATTCAATAAATACATTTTAACTAGTTCGACTGTGGTTGCAAACATAATTATTTGTTTAAGTATTTAAGACTATTTAYACCTAAGCGTATTTTAACTCATTTTGGATTTACAATATTGAATTTACAACAGAATGTAGGTAGATGGCGCATCTTCGGAAGTTATGGTTTTGAAATGCGATAAACATGGATCACTAGTAATGCCAAATTAATGTACAGTGAAACAGCATCAGCAACAGAATACTTAATGCTTATATCAATTTAAATAAATATTTTGAAACCAGATGAGAATCATAAGTAAAGGTGACCCAAGTAGATGTAAGTTTGCCTATAGCCTGTTTTTGACAGACTATGCGTGAGTCTCGTCAAGCCTTCATCATGAAAATACTTATGGCTGAACAGTGCTTAAAAATCGTAAAGAATGTATTTCGCGACCATCGCTTTATTTTTGGTGCACATAATCGGCCTACTGAGTGTACTATTCGCAGAACAATCACCCTTTTTTAGACCCAGCATTCATTATTGGATAATATWCGRCAGAATAGACCAACTCCAACAAGCAGTGAAGGAAAYATAACACGACMTAGCTGAGAATGTACACGAAGACCTTAGAGSGTCGATTCWGCAACTCGGACTAACAGATSTTTTACGTCAAGATCTTAAATTGAAAGCCTACAAAATACAGCTTGTGAAAGAACTGAAACCGCTCGACCTTCCCMGGCGACATCGCTGGGCTCTATGAGCTCCTGAAAAGTTCCAAGGAGATCTGACGTTTTCGAGTCAAATTTTGTTCAGCGGTTAAGCCTATTTTTGGCTTAATGGATATGTAAACAAACGAAATTGACGTATTTGGGACGAAGAGATGCCTGAAGAGATTTAAATCTGATTTGATCAGCTGTGCTTTTGAGCGTTGTGGGGTAAGGCTGTCGTCAGCAAGTRCCCACGTTAAACACACCGGAAGTTTTCTGTGGGGTGAAATAGAGWCTAAAGTCTATGCGGACAATCTCGTTTCGAATCAGATCTGATGGTTAAGATTCCTATTTCCTAGCTGGGTTAGAAAAACACAACCATTAAGCCTTTAAAATATTAAAAAAATAATAATAATCTAATGACATTGAAAACATATTTTCTGACAGTGTGAAGAAATACTCTAAGTACACTGTTACTTCGAGCTGTTCTGTTTACAGCCAACATTATAAAATTTATTTGATTTCCAACATTTCTCGTATTTTCGCAAACACTCGTCATCTCCTCTTACACACATTTTCGGCCATAAATGACCAGAATAATGATCATCCAGCATCTCATACAAACACTTCACATTTATTTGACCGAGAAATTTTACAACTTTCTTATACGCTTTACTATGTTTAGAAAAGAAATCTCCAGCACGTGTCGACACCTTCAAACGAACAAGTGGCGCTTATGTCCACATACCTCGCCACACACCTCGCCACCCACAATGACATAAACCATACATCATCCAYTGCAAACAAGTGGGCTCAAGCGTGAATTTGAGTGTGTCTATATGCTCGTTTGTGCGTGTGTGTTTATTATCCTACAAATAACTAAAACTAAATACAGACGGAGAGTATCCTTGTTTGCCCAACGCTATGCTTTGCTTAGTGTCCAAGCGGACCTTTCCTAAAGTTTCTTCTATTTTTTTTATTTATTTTTATTTTTTTTTATTATTATTATTATTTTTTTTTTTTTTTTGCATATGCTTGTGTCTTATTTTCTGCTCGACGCTACAAGTGTCTTTCGCTTATTGTGCCATGCTGACAGTTGTGTTCTGCCGCTGACAACACAATTCAAAACTTTTAATAATGATGTTATTACTTGTATATCAAAAATAAACATAATTTTACTTTCTTACACAATTTGTTTTATGGCAATTCGAGTGCGTGAAATTGTAAGCATAGACGAACACACATCCATGAATGCCTTGTAGGAAGTGTTAAACTAGTTTTATTGATTTCTCTGGTCAAACTGGTATAGTGCCGAAAAATTCATACTACTTCATGATAGTCTAAAGGTTTAGCAAAWTAGTATTCTTGTTGGTTCTTATTACATTGCCAAGCCCCACCGATCCCTCTTGCTTTTTCCGTAAACCCAAAAAACATCGCCGGTTATGGTTGCAGGAATAGAGGGCACGCGATCGAACTAAGTGCTTCAATAAAGGTTTTGAAACACTTTATTTAGTTTTAGTTTAACTTAAAGATTTATCGCTTTTGACGGTCATGGAAGTTCATCAACTCTACGTCATCTTGGGAGGAATGTATTATCATTAAATACCTTCCATAGTCGGAAAAATAGTTTCGTAACAGTCGTGTTTAATTTCAGGGTTTTATCTATGACTTTATCTATGTTTATGTCAAGAGCTCCACAAGTGCCTTTACCCGCCTAATCTTATCTATGTAGGAAGAAACGTTGATTCAAGAGTCAGAGGTGGCAGTTCTGTTAGAAGATTCGAGTTTTGGATGACTCGACCGTCTTAATATAATATAGTAGTAATAGTTTTCGTTACATAGATGAATTGATAAGAGTACCGGGTTCTCTGGTTATTCCAAAATAGTTAACTGGGTACGCGAAAGAGAGTTTATGGCATAACGCTTCAGGTTTCTTTAACCACAAGCTAACTGAAGAACAATTTCGGAGCGTCCTTTCCAAAACATATCTAATTATATGTAGCTCCTTTTGCAATTGATTGTGAAATTTTTGACTAGCTTAATCAGAGAAACTTCCATGGTTAAGGAAATCTCAACATTTTTGGAAGCAATCATCTGATATCTTTACGCATTTCCAGAACAGAGCTCAATTTCGATCAAAGTGAACCTAAGCTTACCTAACAGAAACACTATATAAGAGAACCAGAAGCGACGCTTTATGCTTAGGGAGCCAAAAAAATTGCAAAACTAGCGTCTTTTCCTGCAGGGCTTTTACATGTTTGAATCGCACAGCTCGCCTGTCGGATTTCGCTCTCAACCCGCCACACTGCCAGGTCCATCCTGCCACTTTTTCATATTATAGCCTCTTAACCATTTTCAGCCCGAGTTGTTTGCTGTTTACTTTCAATTTTTATCTTTGTTTTCGTCGGTTTTACACATCTCCTATGCGCTTGTTTACTTTCGGATCTGCTAGTTGGATTTTTGCTGCTCACTTTTTTCATGTACCGTTGCGTTGCTCCTCTTGGGCAAAAGATAATTTACAGCAAATGCTATTCCCAAAGTCTCAAAGTATGTTTCGCTACTAATATGCTTATTTTRCTTTTTGTGTTTCAAAGTGAAAGCAGGTAGTCGACCAAACGTTTGTTTTGCTGCTATTTTCCACCTACATACATACATATAGTTAATACGAGTATTAGTGTGTGTTTCACCTCCTTCAGTTGGCAGCTTTCAGGACCTTTTATCGAGCAACCAGCTGAAAGGAATACTGTTAAGGTGCTTTTACAGTTGTTTTCAGAACTCCAACCATAGCTCATTTCACCTGTCGTGGTTGCTGTTGTTGTTTTGAATTTTTTTTTTTTTTTTTTGTGGCAGGATGGGTCAGCCGCTTGTTGAATCTGTCAGCACCATTTCAAACTGTTGCTATTCCAGCTACCAACACTCATAGCGTCAGCTTTGTGCCTCCGAGCAACGCCTCGACCTTACCGTTACAGTGAATTCGTTTGAATTCGTGGGTGGGGCATTGCTGGCAGCACCTCAATGCCACTTGGTAATTGAATTGGACGTAAATTTACTGAAATATTTTTCCACTCGAAGAGCATCAGCGTATACAAAGCAACAACACGCAACAACAACACATTGTGAAACAAAAACGAAAACAGTGAGAAGTGTTTTAAATGAATTTCAGCCGTTTATTGAAAGGACTAGCCTTGACTTTGACTTGGCGAGCCAACGTATTTTAATCACCACCACAATTATAATACAAATGTATATATATTTCGATGTGAAGGTGTTCAGTCATCTAACGGCGCGCAAGAGACGCTCGACTGGTTGTCCGAGTGTGTTTTGACTTTGTGTGTTTATCCGTGCATGGCGTGAGCTCCACATCCAAACTGTCTATGTCAAGTGCTGAACTGCTGCTTGTTTACGTAATGCGGAGCTAAAAATATAAGACTAAAGTGCAAAAGCATTGGCAGTAAATTCCGAGTTTCCGCACATTTGTAATTCACGCAATTACCGCCGACGAAAGATACTCCAAAACTTTGAGGAATCAGCGAGTAGTCAAAATACATTTTAATTCGTTGTTTGTTTATTCATTATACAATAAATAAAAACAGTCGTCATGCTGTTGTTATTGTAAGTCATTGCTCAATTATTATGTAGACGCTTATTTTCTTAATGGGTCGACCATTTAATGGCCGCCAATCTGCCAAATGAGTAGTTGTTTACATGGATATAGCCACTGGTGAGTAACAAGTTGACGGCTATTTAGCTACTGGATATTCTTGGATATTTAGCTATTCTTGTAGCGATTAAGTGGTATTGATTTAATTAAATAAAAAGTTGCTCCGCAGGGTCGGAAACCCTATAAAATATATATCTAACTAACTGGTATGACGAGCTGAGTTTATTAAGTCTGTCTATGCTATACATATATACGCGAACTAGTCTCTCAGGTATTGAAATATCAGTTTGAAATTTCGCACACGGCTTGTTCTCCCTTAGAAACGGCTCATTTGTTGAACTCACCGATATCAGACCACTACACAATATAGGCGCCATCCAAAATGATCCATCAAGATAAATAACTTTTTTATTTGAAAATATATCTTCACGAAATGTGGCATATTCTATTATCTAAGAGCGCTCCAATATTCAAAAAATGTTCCGACTAAACTACTAATGGATATACCTACTATTTAACTATATAACACTCCAAGTTTACCAAGTGAGATCTCTGAGACGGTTGGTACTGAGATTATCGTTGAATGATAGCATTTCCAAGATCTCTAAGAATACACCGACTTAAAAGATATGATGGAAATGAATGGTAGTTTTAGAAAGATTTCTCGTTATCAAAGTAAGATGAGAGGTACAAAAGAGGATACTATCTCGATCTGTACCGATGGCTTCAAAATAGGCGGCGGAAAAGGAGTGGGGTGCACTCAAAAGATATTGACATCCCTCTCTCTCTCTATTCGTTYGTACTAAACCTGACACATACCAAGYTGAAGTACTAAGTATAGAGAAAGCCTGTGGAGAACTATTTAAAAAGCATAATACAGAAAATAACTATAGACACAGTTAGCCAAACGGCATTGAAAGATTAATTTCAGTGAAGTTAAAACCCRCAGAAAGCTTTCAGCTCACTGGCCGGTCAACTCTAGTTGTCCGTAATAACTCTAAGGAAACAATTTTCCAATTGTTTATTTGTAATCGAAACTTTGCAGGGCTGTCAAAGAAGGCGTTATGCGTTACTGCGAATATAAATAATTTTATTAAGAGCACCAAGCGGTTTAAAAGCAAAGATGAAAGGAGATAGTAAGATTACAAAGGTCTTGCATTAGTGCATCTAAATGCAAAAGGCAAGATAGGAGTACACTTCACAACTTTTCTGCATTCCGCTAGGGAAACTTTCCTAACAGCACTTTACATATTTCCTTCTTATACCAACTGCACTATTCATACGTGTCATTGAAAGGTAAGAAATAAAATATTTTAGCATATGAGAACTAGTGATATTTTCATCTGTTAGTCTTACTCGATCTATTTGTTAACTGTGTAAGAGTGAATACGATGGAGGTCAATACATAGGTTATGTTTTTAGCACATCATCTCATATGTTTTGCTTTTTTTACTGACTTACTTAAAGACTAATTATTTCTAAAAAATAAACTCATAAATTATTCATGTCAACGTGGTTATTCCAGAATTATATATTTTTTTGAGTTTTTCGAGTTTTTGACTTACAGCGCAGTAGAACCGGCCGCCATCGTCCCCCTCAAAGTACACCCCTGGCCTCAATGCCCTTGTGACAACGTTTTTTCAGTTTTCGAAATAGTTGTTAAACTAAATTTCCGGAATAAACTTCAAGGCGCATATCGATTCACGWTTAATGTCTACAATTGACAWAAARCGGTTTCCCTGGATAGTGCGTTTRTGTTTTCTGAAYAGTCAGAAGTTACACGGAGCTAAATCAGACGTATGAATTGGTTGTAGCGCGATATTGGATGAAAAATTTGCGAAAATCTCACGAAGAATCAATATTAATCAATTTCGAATAGCTTCGCTCAAACTACGGATAACATTCAAATAATATTCCTTGTTGACAGTTGACCCGTCGGAAGGACGGTGGAGTGCACTACACCTCGACAATCGAAGAAAATTGGCAACATAATCTTAATAATAGGTTGTCAAAAAAGTCTTTCGGTATTTTTTATTCAATTGTTCATAAAATTGATTACAAGAATTCGATTCAAGTCAAACATGCGCCGTTTTGTTCGATGACGCGTTCTCAACGAGATGCCAACCTCATAATGCCCCTCTCATAGAAGCTCGCTTCCCCATTGGCAAAAAACTCGGATAGCCAATTTTCACAGGACTCTCTTGTGGCCAACTTCAGACTACCAAGCGCGTTCCGGACTATACGGTTGATGCAAAAGAACCTCCCATCCGAGCTCCCGGAGCTTCTGGCGCGTCACTAAAGATGTRTGTGGCCTGGCGTTGTCCTGATGGAAGACAATTCGGCCTCTGTTGATCAAAGAYGGCCTCTTCTGCATGAGTGCTGCCTTCAAGCGGTCCAGTTGTTGGCAGTACAGGTCCGAATTGATCGTTTGCCCATAGGGGAGCAGCTCATAGTGCATTATTCCCTGCCAATCCCACCAAACACACAGAAGAACCTTCCTGGCCGTCAATCCAGGCTTGGCCACCGCCTGGGGCGCTTCACCGCTTTTCGACCAAGACCGTTTGCGCTTTACGTTATCGTAAGATATCCACCTTTCATCGCCAGTCACCATACGCTTCAAAAACTGGTCGATTTTGTTGCGATTCAGAAGCGATTCGCATGCTTCGATACGGTCAAAGAAGTTTTTTTGCGTCAATTCGTGTGGCACCCATATATCGAGCTTCTTAGTGACTCTAAGCTTCCGGTTTATCTGGTCTCTTTCGACCAATTCAGCGATTTTATCGCAATTTTCAGCGACAGGCCTTCCGGAGCGTGGCGCATCTTCGACTACCTCTACACCAAAACGAAAACGTTGAAACCATCGTTGTGCGGTGGAAATGGAAACTGTATCGGGTCCATTAACTGCACAAATTTAATTGACGGCTTGAGATGCATTTTTGCCTTTATCGTAGTGGTACTGTAAAATATGCCGTATTTTCTCCTTATTTTGCTCCATGTTTGCGACGCTATAACTCACGAACGACTTAAAAGAAACGACAATCAATCAAACAGCGCGTGAAATGAGCTTTCCAAAAAGGTATAGCATAACCCGATGCGACAAATAAAACTAGAAGTACGCGCTCTCAGCGCAAACTAGCGAAAATACCGCAAGACTTTTTTGACAACCTGATATTCGAACTGTTTTGACGAGGTTCTTTCAATTTCGGCTCATTTTTGTCACGATATTCGGCCGATTAATCGTCTGTTAAGTTCAAATGTTGACATTCCAACAATTCCAGTATGATCTTTGACTGTTAGTCAGCGCTTCTCAAGTACCCATTCTTTTATTTATTGACGTGTTGATCATCAGGTGAGGTGGACGGCCGCCCTTGAGGTAGTTCGTCGTCAACGCGTTCCCGACGCTTTTCGAATAATTTCTCCCATATAAAAACATTTTCTCGCGACAAACAGAAGGTTCACCAAAAGCTTTTTCCAACAATCTAAACGTTTTACACCGGAATTTGATTCCGGACACAAAATTTAATGGAACTTCTTTTTTGAAAAATTTCACTCATCGTAAAAATCATCGCCTTATGCTCTTTATTTACTTTAGAATGACAAAAGTATACGAAACACTAATGATTATGACATTTGGTGTGACATATGGTATTGAAGTCACTGACAGTCATACCAAAATAAAAAAGCAAATATTTCGGCGAATGGGTTTTCGCGCGTAATTTAAATTTAAAAATCTTAATATTTGTTTGCCCACAGTAGTTTAGCAATTTGGGTATTTTTCTGTACTAAAAATAAAACTGAACCCTATTRTAGCTAATAAATAAATTATGTAAATATATTGTACTCACCTGTAATTATTTGTACTATCCAAAAATCCAAATAGCAAGCAGAAACCTTAAAATAAATTTTTTCACATGGCATTACTATATATATATATTTTTTTTTAATTACCAACTTCAAACTGATTTTTATTTTTTTATTTTTAATTTTCAGATTATTATTATTTGTTGTTATCGTTGTATCAATTATGACTTAATTTTTGTTTTTAGTTAAGTAAGGCTAATTTAAGTATATTTTCATTTGATTTGCACATCTGGTTTTTTATCAAACATAATAAGCATTTCTCTTCGGCGAGTCGGCATGAATTTAAAATTATCGTATTCGCTTAATTGATTCAATTTCACTTTCACTTGGCTTTAGTTGGACATTATTTTCTAAATTTTTTGCAATAAAATTTAAAATTTTATTTCTACGGCATAAGATTGAAAGCAGAAATTTGGACAAACAGTATTGTGTTTCATAGGTTTCAAATGAGTGGTTTATTTTGGATTCAAAATTACATTATCATTATATTTTTATTTATTTTTTTTTGTTTTCAACCAGAGATTAAGAAATTTTGTACATTCATCAAGGTTTTTTTTTTGTTTTAATTAATTTTAAATTTATTTTATTTAGTTTTTATTATATATTTTTCTTTTTTCTTAACCTATTCTTAACAATATTTTGGTTTCCTTGAAACTTACTGTAATTATCTTTATAACTTAATGCAAGTACTTAATACTTTTCACCATTGTACGAATTTAAAGTCTGTAGGTAACACTGAATTCACTTGATACTACCGTTACYTTTCATTCGGTTGCATAGGCAAACTTATTCCTCCTTTTTTGCATTAAAAACTTTTYACACATTATTATTTTTCAAATTTATCAAATAATAAGTATTTAGTTTATTATTATTTCACTTTTTCAACATTAATTTATTTAGATAAATTTCACTAATTTCATAATTAATTGTACTAATCACCGAAACTTGCTATTTTCACTTATCCGTTATTTGCACTAATATTTCGCGGCTGTTCGGCAAAGACTGAATTGCGCCAACATGCAAAGCACATAGCAGCAATGACAACGGCTGCGGGCAGCGAACAACGAGTGGCGACTTGTTCGTTAGATGGGTGGTGTTTGGCGTTCGCTACCGGCTTTACTAACAACACTTTTGGAGCACATGCAAAGCTACATGCACTTAAACACCCACACAACCACAACTAGCAACATTT
>NW_017537056.1:196143-226934 GCF_001853355.1 Bactrocera latifrons
CGACTTGTTTAATTTTATGTAAATAGTTCGGAGTCGACACCCGTTTGAAAGATTAAAAATAGAAATACTCGAAAATACGTGTTTTAAATTAAGAGGTTGAAAAAAACGTACATATACATATGTATGTACGTGCTGGAGCAAGGTTGCCACAGTAGCATTTCGTTTTAATAAAATATATAATACATCTGAAAAGTTTCAATGTGGGTATCGAAAATATATTTTTATTTTATCTCACAATGATTGGTTTCAATTATTATTAAACTTTTATAAATATGTATCTTTAATAATTTAAAAAATAAGYTCCAAGATATTATAAGGATATTGAGTTTTATGTATGCACATATGTAGAGGTTAGTTCATACTGGTCCTTAGTAAAGCCAGATGGAGGTTCAGTTCAATTTGAGATGAAGTATTCTTTATACAGGGCGGATTTTAGTCCTTTCAAGATGCAAAACTCATCGATATCTAAGACGAGTTTCAGACAAAGCTGAACAGAAGCATTGGAGYTGTCTCAGCGTCTTCTGTGACCAATCATTAAGCCAAAAACCGTTCTTCAGTCCTTCATTCAAAACCGTGTGAATAAAAAGCATATATGTTTTCTATGGGGTTCTGGCACATAATCTTGTGGATCGTGTATATCCTAGTGTTCTATCTCGCCCTTATCCACCACTTATCCACCTGTACGGCCTTTCGGAAAATTCATTGTAAATTGTTTGCTGTGACTTCCATATTTTCTGTACTAGTTCGGTACCAAGACGAATGGCGCTTTTGTGAATCTCACCAGTTATTTAGTTTCTYCGAATAGCTTTTTGGCGTGGAACCCAGTATATATGCAGCCGATACTTCTGCTGACCCAACGTAATGCGATCCGAGATTTTTGCCCTAACTGCCCCCTGGCTATCGGTATATGGTTCTACATAGATATATTGATCTCTTCATGTTGCTTCCTGAGTGGTGAACTATGTAAACCGCTGTCTTGGCAACAGTCGGGAAGCTTGCAGGGTGGCCTCCGAACAATGTATTCCGGCTTTCAAGTGTAATAAACCGTATATATGTATGTACATATGTCATAAAAATTTCCTTTGCAAAGTCGAACATAGGTAGAAGCTCCTTTCGCTCCTTTGATACTCTACAAACATAACCAAAGAGACTCTTTTGTGATTTCAGTTAGAAGCATGCAAATATAAAAAAAAAAAAAACAATTTTAACAAATCTAAACCTTTGTTAAAAAAAAATTTACATTTTTAAAAGAAATAAATTCTGTGTGGCAACATTTACACTCTTACGTACAACTTAAACATAAAAAGCTCGACAATACCGGCTAAAAAAGCACGTAGACATTTTATTTTCCAATTAAAACTTTATGAATAAGCTCGATTTTACTTAAGGCTTCTTGCAATTTGACATATGCCTTAAAAGCTTTAGAGTGCTCTATATCAAAAACATTAAAATATAACTGCACTGCGCAAGTCAACTTAAGCTCTTCAAAACCACTTGCTTTTAGCTTTGCCATCACACAAGTCACTACAAAGCTCTTAAGTGAATAAGCTTTTATTAAAACTTCATATTGCAGCTTCAAGAGCTTTTATTTACAAACTTTTTTTATTACACAATTTGGTAGCTTAAAGCSAACCCAACGTCCTGTCCAGCTTTGTAATTGCCATCACTGTTGCAAACCAGCACTAGTGGTCCTGGGTTGGTGCCTGAAATTGGCGTTTCGAATTATTAGCAAGAACAACAAATTTATTGTCATAAAAATAATGTACTTGCCACTGTGTCACCCTGTATGCTGCTGCCACAAACACAGTCGCTTGGGGTATCAGTAAATAATCTTCACTTAAGCCCTCGCTAGGCAACTGCGGTCGGCAATAATTGTCCAATTCGTGAAATTTCTGGCGACTGTATTCCGYTCCCAGTCTGAAGTAGCGCATCTTAATACTGTGAACGTAAACAGATTTGCCGTTATTACAATGTCAATTTGTAACATCGTTAATGAAAGTTTGTTCGAGCAATTTTGAGGACTGTTGACGGCGRAAGCCAATAGCATAATTCAGGTTCGCCGGATAAACACACGAACCGCCATTATAATTGAACGTAGTGATAGTGCCAACGGCTTTTGGAAAGTATTGCAGGCAACCAGAAGGTGCAAGAAGGAAATTGTCAGCGCCGTTGGATCGTGGGTCAATATCGCTCTCACGGTGCATATTATTATTACCCTCCACTTCAAAAGGATCGATAGTGCCACATAATGCTAACCTTGATTGACACTCCAGGTACTCTATGTTCATATTCCAACATGCCGCCGTCAGATTTCGGTCGGCTTTCGAACGCAGCGCAGTAACTATACTCAAATCGATGCTCTTGACGCCGGCGGTGCGATTGAACTACACATAAATATGTATGTTTTCCGACCTCAGTGCCGCAAAGTTTTAACCCGTTCACTGCGAAGTAGTCTTTCATGCATTGCACGTACATAAATCGTTCTGCGCGTCGGTATGTCAGCGAGAAATCGATACGTAGCTGACAAACATTGTTGTTGTAAGCGTTAATGCGATAGTTTTATTCTTGTGGGGGACGCCCCGGCGGCAGCAGTTGAATGTGCTTGGCAGCGTTGGTGGTGGCATAGGCGACAGGTGTGGCACAAACAATAAGCCTCGCTGCTGCGAAGAAGCGTTGAGCGTTGATGCGCATATTTTCCGATTTGATAACTCAATTTATGAGTTTCAATGGGACGATTACAGAAATATTGACTTAAATTTAAAAATTATTCATTGGCTTTCACATTTTAAACTATAGAGCTGCCATTTGAGTCTGCGTGCTGAAATTTAGATAATAATCAATCTTTTTCCAGCGCCTTCGCTGCAACCTTCTTAACACACTTGACGGTGCTGCTGCAATCAGTAAAATCACTAATTGATATTGCCGTTATCTCAAACCGTTATCGCGCCTCCAACTGTTTACTTGCATTTGAACAACCTGCGCCGAAGATGTGTCATAACTGATCGAGAACGGGCTTCTCGACGTTTTCSGCAGTATTGCCSAAATATCGAACAACCCGTTATCTAATTGTAATTGATTATTTTTGTTTTCTAGTATTTCGGGCGTGTATCTCGGCTGTTTTGCAATCTGTTGTTATTGTGCGTCTGCAAAAGTCTCTTGCAAACTCACTCTGCTCTTATGAAATATTTAATGGTAAATAAGAAATTATTTTTTCTTAGTTAATTCGATTCTTTTCTGGTGTAATGTTGTTTCGTATTAAGCATTTGGTGTGCCTCGTTTCGCTTATTGCGTGCTTCAGTGTGTCCTCGCCGCAAATATGTAAGTTTGGTACGGGTGAAAGTCAAATTTGAGTGAAAAATCCTTTTTTGGTATCTTCTAACATTTCTTATTGGTATTCTAAGGTTTCTAGTGAAATTAAAAGTCAATAGAATACGATCTTTGGGGGCATAACGTCAAATTATTAGGCTATGTTATGAGGTCAGTTATTCGACCAACAAGCCTTGAACATGATCTTGGCTATCTTACATATTTTGACAATCTCATCAATTATTTACTTTCCAGGAATTATTTTGTGGCATAGAACCCAGTATTAATGGAGCTGCTTTCCTTCGCGTTAGGGACTCATATCCGATATGAGATTACTGCTATAATTCCGTGTATTTTGATTTTTGTTKATGTTGTTTTCTGCGTAATTAGGTATTTCAGTCATAAARACTTCCATCAAGAAAAAACTGCCATATTCCCATGAGGATCACCTTGTTTTTCGACTTTTTTTCCTCACTTTGGCGTACATTGTTTGTGCGGAAAGTAATAAGACGTTGATTAAAAAAAATTATTGAACTAATCGTTACAATTCTTTCAAAACTTTCAAAATAGGCTCCTTCTGCGTCGATGCAGCGCGGTTTCCAAGCATTGAAGGCGTCACGGAAGGCATTCTCTATCTACCGTCTCAAAATGCCTATTTTTGGGGTTCATTTTCACATATSTTCAAATTTTCTTGGCACACTTCCACTCGGCGCAATTTCTGGRCGTCAGTGTGCATTTTTGGGACTATCCTCGCGCGCACCTTGCCCATGTTCCGTTATAATGTCATGAACCACATATTTTGATAAATTTAACATCTGCAGGATGTTAGCAGGTCGCATGTCGCAGGTCTCCCAGCACGGTCTTCATCTCAGTCAGTGCACTCACGCTCCGAAGTACAGTCGCGGCGAAATAAAATCAGTCCTATTACTTTTCGGACAGACCCTGTATTTTTCCCGGTTTCAGCCTATTTTTGGAGCCATATTCGTTAGATTGTTGAACAGTGTAGATATAATATTCATAAATACACTTCTCATCACCAGCAATGATGCGTTTGATGAATGTAAGATACTCAGGTCCGATGTCAAGCATTTCTTTTGTGGTCTCTACACAATGTCATTGTTGCAAAAGTTGTTGGTCCTTTGATACGAGTCTAGCATTGACACGCTTTATACCCACAACATTCACAAATATGTGTTGAGTCGAGTCAAAAGTAATATTGAGATCCTCTGTTATCTCACTGATGCCAACAGTACGATTCACAAGCACTGTTTTCATTTTCGATATTATCGTCAATAGAGACGACGATACGGACGACTCGTATGAGGCATGTTTTCGATGATTTTTCGACGTTTGCTTTGTGCATTAATACTTGTGTTCGTGATAAAGCAGACTCCCGAAAAGAATTTTGCAATATTTTCACCGCTTCTAGTTCCAGAAGATATCAAAAYCACAATAATACGTATGATCTTCCACCGGTCGGGTAAGTTCCAGAGCTGTAGTTTCTTCCGTCGATTACYACTTTTCTTGTAGTCCTTGTTTTGTAATATACTCGACGTTCTTCCGTAGATTGGAAATTGGAGTAGATTTTATTTTATTTATTTATTTATTTTTTTTTTTTTTTGAGGGTGACGGGGTGGTAAATGTCTTCCGCATCTAACTAAGGAAATCATTATATTATTATACAGTGTTGTTAATAACCGATTTTCATCATTTCTAATCATCTTTTTTTTAACAACAGTCACCAGATTAAACTAATATATAAGATATCCTCATTTGGTCTTGCTGATTAAAGTCTAATTTGAAAAACGACCAAATCACTTAATATTGCATACTATTTTAATCTCTTTCTCTCACAGTAAATTTCCAATGTGGCCAAACGACACGTCTTAAGCGGATTGTTATACGCAGCGCCGCACAACCATTTTCTTCATCCACATGCCAATACACGATCCGACGTCAGAGCACTCATGTTTGCCAATTACTCGTACGTTTTCAACAATTCGAGTTACAACAGCCGACCACCGACTCCGTTGCGAATACTTTAACTTGCACCGACTCCTTCACAGTCGGACGGTTTACGCTGTGCGGTGATAATAGCGGACAACACATTTATATACCATTTGAAGGGGACTCAATGGTTCTAAATTTCAATTTACCGTCGCGTTCGGCGCAAGCGAATTGGCATTTGRTTGTCGAGCAGCTAGAATGTCCACCAGCACCGAGTCATTTAGCTGACGGCTTACCACCGCTCATTGGTGGCATGATYAAAGATYTGCTAGACTTGCGTAATGTCTTCTCGAGGTTCATCAGTGACATGGATTTGCTGGCGCCAGCTGGTTGTGATCAATATTATACWGAACCATCGGGCGTGATAAAGAGTTTCAATTATCGTGATGGCATCAATATGCACTATATGACCAATCTGAAGTATACGATTTGTATTAAACAAACGATGGAGGCAAATGCGATCGAGTGAGTGGCGAATTTTTGACTTGGTTGCGCTGTGTTCATTATGACATTATTATATTTTTTTCTAATATTTAATTTTTTKTAGATACACCGTTAAAAAGTTTTCATTATCCTCCGAGTTGCCGTCTGAATTTTACAACGAGGCTTGCCATCCTTTCATTTTCACCGAGGGACGCCAGAGCGATTATCTTATGATACCCAATTCGCACTTTGCCGACAATGCAGCCGTTCAGCCGACGTATTTTTGTGGTCAAGGCCTTACAGCGGGCCAAGTTGTCATCGGTGAGTTTTCTTTGATTTGGTGTGATGTAGAAATGTATTTATTTATTTATTTATTTATTTTTTTTTTTTTTTGATATTTCAGGTTCCAGACCATTTATAATGCACTTTTCCAGCGATGAGCAATGGCATTCGGAAGAAACAGGCTTCAGCATCGAATACCGCATTAAGGYGGCCGTTTAGATTTAAGAACTGTGTGTCAAAATGAAATTCAAAATATGTGTGTTTCAAAGCGAGCACTATTAGTTCTTCAAATATATATGTATGTATAAAAATTCGGCAGCAAAAAGCCTGTATTTCCGTTACTRCAGTCGACTTCGTAGGTGCCACGAAACTGCACCTTTTGATTTCGAAAATTACACTACTTAAACAAAMAGTTCTTTGATATGAAAGAAAGTGTTTTAGTAGCGAGATCTTTTGAAAAATAAAAACAAATGTTGGATTATGTTGAACTCGATCTATATCGAGACAATGCTATTTGAGGAAGAATYATACTTGTAACATTAACCTACTTGAGACTTTCACTTATTTTAAWGCAAATCTCTATAGGGCCTTCAAAATATACTCCCCTTACTAGCATCTCAACGATAAATCCAATTTTTCATACTCTTCATATAAGCCTCAACTAGGATGGCTTGCAGCGGATTTTTTATTCTTTTTTTTGGTTTCGGTTCCTTTTTGATTCATTCCTGACCTTCGCTAAATACTTTGTTCCACTCAAATATAATACAATAACATTTTCAACGATTCCGTAGACGTAAATCGAGGTCAACATCATCTCTAGAGTTGGGTCTGCTTCTGATGACAATATGTCCAATTTTGCGGTAGACTCTGTACATATCAATGTTAAGCAATGAAAGCATGTGAGCTGAGTTGATTTAGCGCTGACCGTCTGTTTATATATCCCTACAATTCTGAGATTTTGATCCGACAATTTTTTAGTCGCCCTTTACTTACCAAGTGGCATATAGCTACCATGCAAACTGAACGATCGGAATCAAGTGTTGTATAGACAATTTTACCATTGGCGGAAATATCTTCAAGAAATTTAGCGCGGAGCAGCCGAAGTTAACGTTTTTCCTTGTTATTTCATAGGATTATTAAATTTATTTTAAGGACAAGACTATTTATACAATATATTGTGACAATAAATTGTAAATAATGCCTTCAAAGTAATATACACCCGATCCAATACACACCATCCAACGATGGAAATTTTATTTTAAAGAAGTATTGTGAAAAGTACCCCGAAAAGTAAATTAAAAAGTAAAATATTTAATTATTCATCAACAATTATTTCGTCGCMTTCAAATTAATCCCCACCAGATGTAAAACACTTACATATATGCCAACAATTTTTCCAGTTCTCGAAACATTTTTTTGAAGCATTTTTTGGGATGGCTTTAATTTTTTTTTTTTTTTTTTTTTTGGTTTCCACGTGTTTTCTCACCTTCATTCCCATAATCTCTTGACATCCCTGTAATACTAATAATCTAATACTTGCCTGACTGTTTTCAAGCTCCATATCCTTCACTTTAATTTTAATATTTTCATCAGTTGAATAGATCGAAGGTTGTCCAGAACCATTCTTGAATCACCGTAAGCCTCTTCAACATTCTCAACAATTCAGCTCACGAAATTTGGTTAGAAATACAAAATTTGAGACAAATTCTTTGTTGGTTTTTTTTATTCATATATAGGAATTAAGGACAGTCCAGAGAGGATTATGATTCATGAATTGGAATTCCCAAATGCACTATTTTCGAATTGGTATCGATTTATTGGTAAACTCATTTGGAAATGAGATATTTAAAAGAAAAGGAAGAACGAAACCGAATTTGTTAACCAAATCCCACAGAGGTGCGTAGCATGTCGTTAAACTGAAGTGCTTACATCAAYAACTGTATATCTGTGAGCTCAGAGCAAAATCAATATTTGACTAAGATATGAACAAGCAAACATTGCCCAATTTAGAAATTCCAACTAAAAAAATTTGTGACCAAAAACAAAGCGAAACAAATTAGTAGCTTAAATCATGCAAGTCAATGGGTGTGAAAAGCATACATACGCGGAGATGACCACCGAATAACAGTTAATAGAACGAAGCGGCTTTGGTTGGTTGGCAGCGCTGTGGCGCGCATTTATTGCTCCAATAGAGACCACACAACTTTTCGCGAAGACTAACGTTATAATGTGCAAATACTATATTATACTAAACAAAAAAATAAACTCCAACACAACAACAAATGAAAAGTTGATGAATTTAAAACAAACGGCAAATTTTGGTTAATACCATTTCGCTATTTTGCGAGTTTGCATATCACTTTCGAGCACTTAAAACGCTTGTAAATATTTGCACATAAGTAAGGTAGCCGTAGACTCGAGCACAGCGCTGTTGTTTTTGTAAACCAGCGAAGAACGGTATCTATCAGCGTGTAAGGGGATGTGTAAAGTGTGTGAGCGAAAGAATAAATTTGATAATTGCTCGCTATGACTTGTGTTGTGTTGTTGGTATCCAAGACACATACCACTACTCGGTTGCTCGGCATGCAAAGATCGAGCCAACGAGCGTTCGATTGGTGCAACGAAGAATGAGCACTCAACCCAATAATCGCCGAGATGGCGGCAACGCATTGTACGTCAAGTCAGGCAAGTCAGGCCAGTCAGGTGTGCTATGACAGATCTATAAAATGAAAGCTTCGTGTAACTAACGGCACAGTTTGCGGTGCGTGCGCGTGCGTTATACGAGTGTGGGCGAGAGCGTTATTGAATTGGTGATTGGCCATAATTTAGCTATTTAAAAAGTGACAAAAGTGTTTAATGCAGGAGCGAATAAACTAAAAGGCTTTAAGAAAAGTGTAAAGTGTTAGTGAATCTGGAATATTTTTATTTGAATCAAACATATGTATGTACTGAGAAATCAATAAATTTACAAATATGGTATCATCGCTRTGGAAAATTATAGCTTTAGTTTTAATTTGTGCTCATGCGGTGCGGTGCGCCTTGTGGAAGGATAATGTTTTTTACAACAATGTTAATGCAAGTTATGCATATTCGTATAAACCACCGACGCAGGATATGGACGATTCGAGCATGTTTCGACAAGCGCGTCGCAGTGCGGCCAGCGATGCTTGCACCACAAATGAAGGCACTTCGGGCACTTGTCTGTCGCGCTTCAACTGTATGCGTCAGGGTGGCATACCCAAAGGATATTGCAGCACCTATGGCGTGTGTTGTGAAAGTGAGTGGCTAAATACTTGTTGAAGAGCGTGCAAATGTCTGATAAATACAGAAAATAACGTTTATTAAGGGGTTACACGGGTTTCCTCGAGTAAAAACAGACCTTTTTCATACGTTTTTTTCTCAGATAAAACATTAAATATTTTATTTGAATTTTTATTGCTACAAACATACACTAATAACAAAGAAATCCTGCAATTTTTGGAAAAAAATATTTTTAACTCGGGCATTGCCATGCCATTTTCGGTGACCACTCGGGAAACAGATGAATCCGCGTTGGCAGGATAGCTCCTTACAGGATTATCTAAAGTGAAAAAATGCGGTTTTTGGTTAAAACCTTAACTTAGAACTTGGATGAAGGAAAAAAATAGAAAATTGGATTTCCGGCAGGCATTTTAATTAAAAAATGAAAGTTTCAATGAAAAATTAGCGATTTTTTTTTCAAATTGTTGTTAACGAAAAAAATCGTATCTCAAAGGCTTGTTCATGAAGATCGGTTGAGTAGTCCTCGAGAAATCTTGCCAACAGACTTTAAAAACACAGTTTCGCCCTTAAGAGTCAGACTAGTCTAGGAAAAACAAACAAATTATTTAAAAAAAAAAAGCCGATTCAGAAAGATCTACGAAAAGGTTACATGGCGCTGATTAAAACTTTGCTACTTAACTCACATTTAAAAAGAAAACATAAAAAATAATAATTATTACTAATAATCAAATGACTTGCTAAAATATTCATCCTTCAAAAACTGGCGGCTTCCCAATAAAATGAGATTATCATCAAAAGTCCAATTTTTTCGCTATTTACCAAGCATATATATCCAAGAAAAGTTCAAATCGATCTGTCCCACGGTCCACTAAATACAGAGCTTCTAGAAATTCGCGTCTAAAGTTTTGCGAAACAATTTCACTAAGTTACCAAATATTCTTACAAATAGGCTCATATCTCCGACAATACCTGCGGGATCTAATAAAGGATAATGAGATTTTTCAAGAGTCAAGAGGCCTTCTCCACCTTGTCTCCTCAACGTAGTGGAGGTCTTCTTCTTTCTCTGCTTCCACCAATGGGTACTACATCGAATACTTTCAGAACTAGAGCCTTGTAGTTCATTCGGACGACGAGGTCTTCTTCTTTCTCTGCTTCCACCGATGGGTACTACATCGAATACTTTCAGAGCTGGACCATTGTAATTCATTCGGACCTAGACAGCGTAACCGCTGTCTCTTTATTCGCTGAACTATGTCAATGGCGTCATATATCTCGTAGCTCTATCGACAAAAAACCATAAATTTCCCGCAGAACCCACACAAATTATAGGCTTATAAGAAATAGTATTCGATTGGAAAAGGTTTAAACATTTTTTGACAGTGCATTTTCGAAAAAAGGGGAAAACGTTTCTAATTTACTTTTATAAAAAAGCTGTAAGCTTTCAAATATAATATTCAAAGTTGGGCCAGTTTTGAAGGCACAAGATTAGGCTAGTCCCTTAAACTCAAACAAATACGGGGGCGAGCTGTATATAATATTTATATATATTTTAGAGAATTTCTACCTAAGGAATATATCTAAGGAAATTTGTTAAAATAATTTGTAGAACTTTCTATATATAAAATAACCAAAAAAAAATTATAATAATTTATTAAACAAAATATTAAAAGTTTTTAGAACAAATCTTTTATAGTAAAGCAGTTAATATAAACTTATTTTTTCCCCATTTTCACATTTCCCCCCGCTTTGCATCTCCAGCAAATCTACAATGTGGCCAGATTTCTAGCTCGAAGCGCATAATAATCAAAAATCCCGTTCAGTTGCCGACCGTGTGTCAATATGTGATTACGCCCTACAGCAGCAATGTTTGTCAGTTACTCATCGAATTTGAACAGTTCGAATTGAATCAACCGACCAACGATGCTACACTTGGCACCTCAACCTGCGGTGACAGATTCTTAGTGGGTGACTTTACGCTCTGCGGTGAAAATAGTGGTCAACATATATATTTGCCCTACGATGTTGCGGCCGGCGCCACGCAAGTTACATTGGAATTCTCATTTCCCACGAAATGGGCGCAATCCTCATGGAATTTGATCGTTACACAACTGGAGTGTCCACAGCCGAAGRAACGTTTCGGTGCCAGTAGTATGGTGATGCCATTCATGGGTCAAACAAATTTACAAGATCTACGTAAGATTTTCTCGGCGAAACATAGCGATTGGGAATTACTAGCGCCACCCGGCTGCAGTCAGTACTTCCGTCAACCGACCGGTACAATAAAAAGTTTCGGAGATATATACTATATGGAAAATCTACATTACACAATCTGCATACGGCCGTTACCGGGCCCTTCCGTAATCGAGTAAGTGAGGCGGAAGGTGTTTAAGAAATATTTTGGTAATAAAGTGGTTATTTTATATTTCAGATATACAGTGAATAGGTTTTCTTTATCATCGGAGCAAACTGATAATTTCTACGACGAAAATTGCCATCCGCTGATATTAACCGATGGTCGTCAAAATGATTATCTCATGATATGGAATGCGATGTTCAAAGACGATGCAACCATGCAGCCGACTTACTTTTGTGGACAGGCTCTGAGTGCCGGYCAGGAACTAGTTGGTATGTTATGTGGTGCTCTTTCGTGAACACAATTTACTGTTAACTGCTTTGATTCGTTTCTTAGCAACCGCTCCGTATCAAATGTACTTCAATAGCGATGACCAGTGGAGTAGTGTGGAAACAGGGTTCAGCATATCATATCGAGTGAAATCGGCCATAAGTTAATAACATTGCTAAGAGTCAACATTTCTYGGATTTAATATGCATATTTATTGGTTAAATTAAGATTTTTTATAAAAAAAATTGCAATTGAATAAAAGGAACAATTAGAAAATCAGGTCATTGCGATTGAACTTAAAATTTTTTCAAATTATTATACGAGATGTGTTCAGAAAATAACCGGAAAGACACACCAAACTGACCTAGTCCCAAAATGTAAACTTTGAAATAAGACAAATGGATGAGTTATGCAACGCGACCTTGGGTCTATTGTGCCCTCTCCTAAGTCATGACGACCTACCTACCCCCGCCTATTGACGAATTCCAATATACTGCTAGGTGTACTGAGGCATCTGCAAATATCATCCCGAGCAGATGCCTGCAAGTCGTTACAGCTACGATAGTTGAATCCCTACCAAAGTTTGTGATGATTTTGAGGCCTAAGCCACCGCTCGTTCATGGTGTACAACTAACTGACAATCCTTGGCTTGCAGCACTAGGATTTACCACCTAATCGATTGCACACCATTAGTGGTTAAGTAGCTTTGCGTGAAATTAGGATATTTGACTATTTTAATCATCTTTACCTCACTGCACCTAAAGTTTATGTATATTATGTAGGAAAGAATAGCAGCTATCGGTCGAAGACGTCCTGACGACGTCTCGGAAGGTGGGCAGATAAAAATTTTCGTACTGATAAACTTTGTCAGAAGCAGRGAGTGCTTCAGTGAGTAGTCAATAGAGTGAGAGGACTTTAGTCTCAGTGGTATCAAAAGAGGACTTAAAGGCTTTTATGCATTGTTAGACACCACTATACCTATCTACCCATCTAGTCTTGATAATTTGTTTATTCATATATATTGTGATAGGTTAGAGAATATCATTATGTGGCTAGGTAGTATGGCTGTATTTTTATTTTTTTCTTTAAATATCTGATGGGTATTTTTTAAAATTCCTGTGCCGACGGCGTAACGAAATATTCAGCTCTTTAACAAGGAATCACAGTAAGTTATATATTGTATAAATATTTAATTGCAAAATCCACATACATTTCTATACTGTTATACCCTTAGCTCCAATATGAAAGAAAAAAGAAAACAGTACAATAAACAAAAATGTATATAAGTTAGTGAGGAAAAAACATGTAAAGGGCTGGGGGAGTTAGTGCAAATACTTCTTAAATAAATGAGAAAAACGCATTAACGCACTTCTAGGCTGCGACATGATTATCCTTTTAGTAGTAATTAACTAACTAACYACATCAAGTGTTGGCCAACTGCGAGATGTCAGCAGTTCGGAGGGGGCGCCGTTAATTTGTGCAAGTCGACTGATGAAAAAGATGCTTCAATTCAGATGAAAGCCTAAAATAAAAATTGCRTGGGGTAAGCGAAAATAAAGCAATAAATGCAATTCGAATGATATTTCATTAAGGCAAAATATTTATGTGGGAAGAAAATTATATTTAAAGTGTAGGACGATTATTTAAGAATTTCGTATTGAAGAAAAAAATTTTCATTTTCACATTTGCTGGATAAAAATTTCTATGGAATATGTATAATATTGTATTTAATTTTGAAAAGTTCCAAATATTTTTTTGAATTTTATGTATTGTGTCGAATTACAATAAACTGTTAATTGTACAAAGAAGCGCTGTCATTGAAAGAAAGCCAACGAATCAATGATTGCCATAAGAACAATATTATGCTAGGCAAATATGGCGGCAGACGTGCTAATTAAAACACTTAGCGTGATTGGGCGGAACTTTTTTAAAGCAACAACGGAACAAATTTTGTTTTTACGTTAGGGTGGTCTCTATATAAGAGGTCAATTTTGAAAAACGATAAAATATATCCACAAAACGGTTTTAGTCATCCACTCATATATGTAAGCCAAATAGGTTGAGTTCGGAGCAATTTTATTTGAGTCTCAGGAGGGGARAATTTTAAACATCTTAAGCCAMAMAAAAAAAAAAAMAAAAWWAATTAAAATATTTTTTAAAAATACTAAAGTATTTTGCAACAAATTGACAGCCACACAATAATTATTTCATAAAAAGCAGAAGAGAATTCGTTTGGCGCTCCAGAAAACTATTTAAATTACGCAAAAGGCAATTGTCATGTTATCAAATTTGACTCGGGCTGTTTCGTACCAAAACGGCAATACCGAAAATAACAACAAAAAATTGTGATTACAACTTTTTAAGACACACCCTATTATAGTACATATTTACAATAAATAATAAATATACTTGCGGTCAATAAAAAGGCACCACCAAATATAATTGAAATAAGAATCACATAAACAATTTGTTTATAAAGGTGGAAGATAAGAACCATTTTTCGCTGTTTGACTACATTGCGTCAGTTACTTATAATGAGCCACAAAAGACCACTTTTGGTCCTTTGCGATACCAGATGGAGTTCAGTTACTATGTATAGGAGTAGTCATCTTTTAGTAGAGGATTAGCATGACGCGAATTTCAACAGACTCTGTGGCCTCACTATCGATGCCTCTTTCAATGTATCATACCGTGGGGAACGCTGATGTTTACAGCGTAGTCTTGCCAAATGCGAGACAAGTGCTTTGTTCTAGAATAAAATTCACTTCTAAAAGTTTATCAATTGACTTTTATTTGTTGGCTTCTTCGCCGGTCATCTTCACAGTTCATTATATTACATAAGTGCTCAATAGGGCTTAAATAGGGCAAGTTTCCATATCAATCCCAGCGTTGGATCTACTGAATTTCTACTAGTATTTTTGTTGTATATTTGAAATTTTGTGCAAAATGCTAAACGATCACAAGAAATAAATGCGGTACCAAAAAAATCACATATTGGCATGAAGAAAGTGATCTTCCTAGCAGCAGCTAGAATTGATTGCAGCCATTCAACTATTGTTCATCTTTTACAAAAAACAAAATGAAATATTAAATTAAAGTTACCATAACTGAATTAAAATTACCAAAATTGGCAGCAAAATTATTGGCAAAAGGTTATGTGGTCTGTCGAAAGCAAATTTAATTTGCTAAGCTCACAAAACGAGCTTTACTCGCGCCGTTCTGGTAGTGATAGGTGCAGTGAAGAAAATTAAGTTTCCTCAAAGGAAAATGATTTGTGTCCATATTTTGTTGATGGAATAATGAATGCATAGAAATATGTGATAGTGGTTAACCATTTTTTAGTACCCGCAGTTGAATAGCATTATGCTTTAACGGAGAATCTAATCTTCAAAGAGGACTCAGCACCATGTCCCCGCGCAAAATGGCTAAGTTTGGAATGGAAATAAATCTTGTATAAAACATCTAAATATGCTTAAAAAATAAGGGTACATTGTATTTATTTTGAAAATTCTTTATTTATTCTTCCAAATCAATTTCATCATCATTCAAGTAATGTCCTCCTGATACAAAGCACTTATGCCAAAGGATTTTCCAATCTTCGAAACACTGGTTGTAGTCACTTTCCGGGATGGCCTTCAGTTCCGTCTTCGCTGCGGCTTGAATTTCTTCTATCGTATAAAAACGGTGTCTTTGGAGCGGTCTTTTGAGCTTGGTGAACARCCAGAACGGCACGGCACCAGATCAGGTGAATACGAGGGTTGCGGAACGATATGGGTTGAGTTTTTGGCGAAATTATCACGAATTACGAGGGCAGTACGGGATGGTGCATTATCGTGGTGTAAAAAACAAGAATTGTCTTTCCACAATTCCGACCTTTTTAGGCGGATAGCGTTACGCAAATGACGCATAACGTTCAAATAATATTCCTTGTTGCCTGTTTGACCGATTGGAAGGAATTCATAATGCACAACACCACGATAATCGAAGAAAACAGTCAACATGACCTTGATTTTTGAGCGATTTTGCGCGATTTTTTTGGTCTCGGCTCTATTTTGGCACGATATTCGCTCGATTGATCCGTTGTTTCTTTCTGCACCATCCTCAACGTATCCGGAGCAGAAAATTGATTCCGTAAACAAAATTGAATGCAAATTCTTTGCTCAACAAATTTCGATATCGCAAAAAACGAAAAACTCACTTTTAGCAGCTCACATAAAAACAATTCTCCAAATCCTTCGACGCGCGTAGTTCAAATTCAAATATCACCTTATTTTTTGGGTACATATCGTGTATATAATCTTATTCAGCTCGATTTTTTATTTTTATTTGGCGAATACATAATTTCAAATATACAACAAAAATGCGATCAGTGCCTATTAGATCTAGAAGAAATTTCTCCAATTTTATAATTATGTAGCTGAAGGTAGTCTGCAAAAGTGGTGGTGCGTTTCTATTGACCACCAGTGTATATACAACAATATTTATGCAAACAACTAGACATACTATATGTGAATATGCTTGAAGAAAAAAAACTTTTCTGCGACTGTGTGGTTTTAGTAGTGTTTGACGTTTAACAGCGGCACTTAACAGACAACTAACAGTTGACCAGACCATTAAATGTTTCTACTTGCTGCAATAATTTAGGTAAAAATGGCAGATAAATAATAAAAACCTAGATTATCGGCTACTTAATGTTTGGCATGTGGCACTGTTTGTGTTTCCACACATCAATGTGAATGTCATTGGAATTTATTATTTCATGCATTTGTTTACGCTTTTAAGTAGTTATTTGTTTTCGATGAGGAGTCTTAGCAAGTTCTACTAGTTCTAGAAATTGTTGATGATTGTTTGACAACATGTGTAAATTCGTAAAATTAGGTCAGCTAGTTGAGCTTGAAAAATGAGTCAATGCGGGTCCACAATATTTGCTGATATTGATTACACTAGTATAAAAATTTTATGTTTCAAAATTAAATTTTTTTCCGTGTCATATTTTATCAATAAAACATTTCAAGGCTAGAGTGAAAGCAAAGGATGATCCTGATTTTGAATAAGATTTTGTAAATCGCTTATCTAATTTACATTTAGAACTTAGTAAAACGATTCTAATTTGTAAATTAGAGTAATTACTAGCTTTATTAACACTAAAACGGCTACTAGCTTTATTAGAATTAAATATAAATTAAATYGATTATTTTCAAATGTCGAGGCTAAATTTACACATAGTTTAGTAATAAGAAGTAAAATTTTTTAAGAAAAAATTAATTAACACAAAAATGACATTTTGCTTTTTTCACATTATATTACTAAAAACTCTATTTCTAGATCATTGGTATCATCAAAAATCAAAAATGATGTTTTTTAAGGAGAAAAAAGTCCTACGAGTTATCTCGTAGTAGGTAGGTCCTTTTTTTCCTAAAAAAGATATAATATTTGCTTTCTATAGTATTTTGTTTTATAGTTATTATTATTTATTAAAATTATCATAATTTTATTATTATTTCCTTTCTTGCATTACTGGTAGAACAAACTAATTTATATGCTGTGCAAGAAATTGCAACATTGGAAAATGGGAATCAAAATGCTATAAAAAAATTTAAAAGGATATCGAATTGGCAATACGTAAGTGCTACAGAGATGAAAGCTTTTATTGCAAATAGGACCTTGTCCTTTTCCAACAATAGAACATTACTGAACCACAAACAAGCTATATAATGTAAACTTTTGGCGCACACATATGAGTCGCAATCGATTCCAGTTGGTACTTCGTTATTTTCCTTTGGTTAATAACTCACAACCATCTATCGACAGATTATACAGATGAGACCAATCCTAAATCATTTCAACGATGTTATGCATGAAACTATGTACCTAGTAAAAATATTTATATTGACGAATCCATGATGCTATGGCGGGGAAGATTGCTTTTCCGCCAATACATAAAAAATAAAAAACCCAGATATGGTGYCAAACTATATGAACTATGTGAGTCCGACGGTCTTGTGAGAAAAATAAAAATTTACAGCGGAAAATCTGAGTGAACTACCCATAATGTATGTCACACTGCCGACGTTGTTTTACATTTACTTGAGGATTATCTCGATAAAGGCTACACGCTTTACATGGATAATTTTTATAATCCAGTTAGTCTTACAAAACTGTTATATACACGAAAAACTTATGTGTGTGGAACGCTACGAAGTAACAGAAAAGGAAACCCCAAAAATGTGGTAAATCGTAAACTAAAAAGAGGGGAGTGTTTTTGGCAGACAAATGGTCCTGTTACTGTATGCAAATGRAAAKRCAAACGAGAAGTCCTTTCCAWTTCAAACATGCACGSCATWGAAATGGTRGAGGTGCAAAATCGCAATGGAATAATTTCTATGGAACCGAATATAATTCGAGATTACAATAATGGAAAGCCTGGCATTGACCGATCAGATCAAATGATTTCGTACTACTCATATCTAAGAAAGACTATTAAATGGCACAAAACGRTTTCATATTATATYATAAAGATATATAATATATACAAAATGCTCACAGAATTTACAAAAAACTAACTTAATCTAAAATAAAACTGATAACGTTCAGAGAAGAATTCGTTTTGGCGTTGATTGCAGATTTTCAACCACTTTTTAAAAAAAATAGGTCTCAACAGCTACATTATTTAGAGTATTTACCACAAACGAAAAAAAAACAGCGCCCGACAAAGCCGTGTCGTGTGTGTATCCCAGAAAAAAAAAAAAAAAAAAACGTCGAGAAACGCGTTACTTTTGTCCAGCCTGTCCAGAGAAGCCAGCCCTTTGTGTGGAAAATTGTTTTAAAAACTATCACAAACAATAATATATTGTTTTATTTATTGYATTTGAGTTAATTTTTCCATTATATTGAATGAATTTTTCCCATTTTTTTACAAACCCAAATTTTTTTATTTTCCCAGAAGCCATTTATCGATACTAACACTATTATACTACGGTTTCACTCATACATAGCTACACAAACAGTGGTAGTTTTAGGTAATACGAGATAAGTCGTAGTTGGCTTCCTGGAAGGGAAATCATACTACGAGTTATCTCGTAGTTGGCAGTCAACGTGTTAATGTTTTCGTTTTACAAATAATTTTAAGCAAAAATAAAAGACGAACCAAAGAAAAAAACTGTCAAAAATTAACTAAATATGCAAAATCGCCGACTTTTTCTGCATAAGTAAGGGATGCAAGAATCAGCATAACAATTGAAAATCGAATACACGTCCTTCGCGATACTTTTCGTCCTAACCTCGTATTTCTCATACCAAACCACACAGTTCACAAATCATTCGGCTCAAAGAAAGTCTTATGTTGGTTATATTAAGGCTTAGAATTCACGTRTCCCTAGGCAAAAAAGTGAGGATGACTTCGTATATGAGCGTAACAGAGAGTATCAGAATTTTTTTAAAAAAATTAGCCCAAACTCTAAGAGTTTTAATTAATAATATATTATTACATAATATATTAGGTTGTCAAAAAAATCTTGCGGTATTTTCGATTGTCGTTTCTTTTAAGTGGTTCGTGAGTTATAGCGTCGCAAACATGAAGCAAAATAAAGAGAAAATACGGCATATTTTACAGTACTACTAAGATAAAGGCAAAAATGCATCTCAAGCCGCCAATAAAATTTGTGAAGTTTATGGACCCGATACAGTTTCCATTTCCACCGCACAACGATGGTTTCAACGTTTTCGTGCTGGTGTAGAGGTGGTCGAAGATGCGCCACGCTCCGGAAGGCCTGTCGTCGAAAACTGCGATAAAATCGCTGAATTGGTCGAAAGAGACCGGCATAGTAGCAGCCGTAGCATCGGTSAAGAACTGGGCAAGAGTCATAAAATCTTTATAAAATAAAAAAGTAAATAAATAAAAAACACCGCAAGACTTTTTTGACAACCTATTATTCGCTCACGACAAATYCCTTAAGCATCCCAACCGGCACTGTGAAAATTGATGAAATCAGTAGATGACTCCGCCAAGTTCCCATATAACAGTAACTTTAAGASCTATAAATCAGTAAATAAATATGCTAGAGACATGCAATTTTTCATAAGATGATACAAGAAGACTTTATGGAAGCTGAGTGATTTCAGTAAAAACCCAAATCTTAAGACCTACTGGACCAATATCGACCAAATTTTGTACATACTTGTGTTATTATCCTGACCTTACTATGTTCTAGAGCTAAAATGAGAAAAATCRAACAACARCCACGAATACTTCCCATATAATACAATCTCATTATCTATCTTCCACTTTCTAGTATGAAAATTAAGCACCAATGAATATATCAGGGTAAAACTTGGCCTGAATAGTACGCCTTAAAGTAGCTCACCAAAAATTGTAAAAATCGGACCAAAACTATTCAATTCCCCTTATACCAAATATATCCATTAAGTTCCAGTTTTTTTTTTTTTTAATTTTTTTTAGTTTATTTGTAATAAAGAAAACTTGCCCTAGTCCTCATATAACTTGAAAACCTTTTGCACCTGAAGCGATTACTTGGGATTTGATCTTGGCAAGCTGCAAGAGTATTCAAGATTCGGTTACACTCGAGCTTAGCCATTGTTTTTAACTATTTCCGGTTTCCTACATAGTATGATATTACATAAACAGCAGCTACACAGTACAACGTTATTAGTTACAGCTTTACTAATCTTTAAGACCAAGAATATGTTGCCTAATTAAATTATTTTACATTATTATGTATAAAACTTCATAATATTTGACTAATCCATTTGGCTAAGACAAATACTAAGCTCCAATGACTATCTATATACAAAATTAGACACAAGCGGCTAGTGTAAAAGTCCAGCATGTAAATAAAAATAGATTGTTCTATCGCCGAAWCAAAAAACTTTACCGTTAATAAGCGGCAAATAACCGCGAAGAGGCAAACAACAGCATGTGTGTGAACCACTCCAATCCAAGGAAACAAACGTCCAACAGACGCGCTCACCGACTTCGATTTGTGAATGTGTTTGGCGGTGTTGCTGCATGCYTGACTGCAACAATGTGGCCACACAACTTACCCCCACACACGTACACACACAATCTGTTTGCTCAACACCCACGGCTTGSTGGCAAGGCGCATTAGCATGGCATGGAATTGCTTACGAGTTAATTAGATGCCACTTTTACYGATTCTTTTCACCCAATCATCATACTCGAAGAAGTAATGTTTTTTCAGCATTTGTTGTTGTTGCCAACGATTTTAKATAGGTGTCAGTTTATGCCATTTCGATGAGCGCTAATTTGACACATTTCCATAATGAACTGAGCGTATCTGACCAATTGATGTGGTACCGGGTGTTGTTGTTACTGTCTCCTAATGGATTTCTATGTTTGTTTATTTGTTTACCCAAGTGTATAGTTTTTGCTTTGTGGAAGAAAGTAAGTTAGGAGTAGCCAATACTTTGAGCTGTGACTTTCGTGGTAACCGTACAAATATGTTTGTATGTATTTAAATAGTTACATAAATACACATTTTTTTTACCCGCATATTTATCCATTGTGGTGGCTGTGTGTTGTCAAATTGCACTTGCCTTTTCAATGAACCGTAACCACTATTTATATGCAAATGCGCTCAACACTATTTTTGACGCCACCATATTCTTGTGGACTCGTCATTATGTGACCTGAGAGCAGTGTCTTTGCATAAATAGTTGGAATTATACATTTGCGTTATTTACACTTTAAGAAAGTCTGTCTGTCAATGTCTATTTAATTTAGAAAAGTTGTTTGAACATGCTTTAGTCACACCTATTCGGAGCGATGATGAGTTAACACATTTGCACATATTTTTGAAAAAAAAAAAAAAAAAAATGAAAAAAAAAAATGTATTGAGTAAATTGTTCTTCTATTGATAGTGTTAGGTTCATTAAGCATCTTTCTTAACGAATTCTGTTGTAGAGATGCTTTACTGAATTGAAGTCTTTCTTTTTTTGTTAAAAGCATGGCTAACCACTAAAATTAAATATTGATTCAGAGAGATTAAAAATTTCCGGCGCCATCTCTACATATTATTTTGCACAGTAAATTACGCAGCCCTACAAAAAATACAATATTTTAAAATACATAATTTTAAAAGACATAAATTTTTAAAATTATGTAATATAATAATAATAATTTTAAAAGACATAAATTTTTAAAATTATGTATTTTTGTTGCCCTGGAAATATTAGCGAATGTTGATATTTCCAAGTGTCCAAATTACGAAACTATTCGTGAAAATATTGTACGTGCTCTTGCTTTTATGATATTTGCATTTCTTATATTTTGATCATATAGCGATCTTTTAGTCATCAATTTTTTTTTCCTGTCTTGATTAGGGCCCTACACCTTACATACAGCTGTGTTTAAAATAATAGGAGTGCCCCTGAGAAAAATATTTAATCAAAAAAATTTACCATGTCAGAACATGAACGCYAAACGCTTTCCAAGAAATATTTCTAACAGTATTTCGCGAGTAAAACAGAAAGCATAAACTTTAGCTGTTTACATTATTTGCAATGTTGTGAGTTCATATCTGTGCCGATCACTGAATTGAGCTGTTCATAAAAATAGGAGTGTGAGCTACCAAGTGGTATAATATATATTTATTTAAACAAAAGCTGTAAAAAACAAAAAAGTAAGTACAACAAAATAWAAACGGTGATATTTTTTAAAGGATAAGTCATTTATTTTAATTAGTGGGTAGAAGAAAGCACTGCAGCGACGAAAAGCGTTAAATCATTAAAAATCTTCGAAAAAACGGGAAAACTTATAAAGAAATTAAAGTAATACTGGGGTGTTCTGATCAAATGATATCAAATGCCTTACCCTATAAAAATAAACCCGAAACTCGTGGACGAAAACGTAAAACTACCAAAAAAATCGATCGACGCATACTCCAGTCGTCTAAACAAGATGCCAAAGCGACGTCTAGAGAAATGAAGAAGCGTCTAAATCTTGATTTTAGTGACGTGACAGTTCCTAGACGTCTACTGGAATGTAATTTATTTGCGCGGAGTCCGCGAAAAGTTCTATAGTTGACAAAGAAGCATATTGAAGCACGGCTCCAATTTGCCAAAGAACATGACAACTGGCAACCGGATAAATGGAGAAATATTTTGTGGACAGACGAATGTAAGGTAGTTTTATTTGGCGGCCCAGGGTCTAGACAGTATATCCGTCGTCCACCAAATACGGAATATAGTCCGCAATACACCCTTAAGACTGTCAAACATGGTCGTGCAAAAGTAATGGTTTGGGGAAGTTTCTCCTACAACGGCGTGGGACCAATCCATCTAATTAAAGAAACCATAGATCAGTACGTGTATGTGGATATAATGAAAAAAGTTATGCTGCCATACGCGGAATGGAATATGCCTTTAAAGTGGTTGTTCCAGCAAGATAACGACCCGAAACATACAAGTAAGTCCGCAAAAGAATGGTTTCGGGTCAATAAAGTTCAGGTTATGTCGTGGCCTGCTCAGTCGCCTGCCTTAATCCGATAGAAAATTTATGGACAGATGTTAAAAAATGGGTAGCTGAGAGTAGACCATCAACTACAAGGGAATTATGGAGCACAGTCCAGGAGGCATGGCAGCAAATCTCGCTGAAAAGATGTAGTGATCTGATCGATTCCATGCTCCGCAGATGTGCTGCAGTAATTAAAAATGGCGGTTACTCGACTAAATATTAACTAAACTATCTTATATACTAGTCATAATTTCCAATTTTTTAATTTATTATTAGTTTTATTGAATTTTGTGATGCACTCCTATTATTTTGAACACCGAATTATTGAGGTTTTTATGTAAATAATATTTTTTTTTTTCGTTTACAAAGTATTACTAAAAATTTAAAAGTGCATAATAAGACTGCATAAAATGAACAATTCGTCGATAAAAAATAAATGAATAAAATTCATGTTTTTGTTAAAAATATCGTATTTTATATTGTGCGGCACTCCTATTATTTTGAACACAACTGTACATCGCAACCACTCCCTGGCTTTTACGGAAAATATCCGAAATATCCGAAAAATGTCCAGTTTTACTCAATGAAAATCTACGTTTCAGTTTCAAAAGTAGTTTACACGTTAAAAACAATGATACCGCCAAATTCTCAAAAACTATTAAAATTTATCAATGGAAGTGAAAGTTTCCGAAGCTTGGTAAGGAAATGTCGAAAGTTGGACTATTTTTTGGTACTCAAATACTGCGATTCATGAAAGATACATATTACATCAAGGTTACGAATCTTTCGTAAATTTTAGCATGAAAAGATTTTTGGTTGGTATTCGAAATTTTTCTTGACAACCATAAAGCATCCAGTTATGAAAAAATTATCCAAAATATGCTGACATATCGTCAAGTTATATCAGATTATTACTGATCCTTAAAAAAGATTGTCAACTTCAAAATTGTAAAGGCGTTATGTGAGATTTAACATATGTTTTCGATATTTGTATCGGCTTTCAGTTAAAAAACGAAGAAAGCAAGAAGACAAATAGCGCAAACGGTTCACGGTAGATAGCAGTGAACTATATAATATTGCTGAAATCTCTTGTAAAATATAAATTCGAACGATTTTCTTCCAGTGTAACTTACAGATAAAACTAGGAATCTTTTTGAAGATATTGGTACTTATTTTAGTTGTTAACACACGAATCAAAAATCCTTAATTCTAAGTAAGATTATATTTATTGGACACTTTAAATTTGTATCTAATCTGTTTSAACTTGTTAACCACATAAGAATAAGTCAAAGTTAGGTCTATTGACCTCACTCCTCCAAAATGTATAGCAAATACTAAAATTCGGGGGAGGCTTTCATGTTTCACAAAATGTCCATGAACTGATATAAACTAAAAAAACTGGAGTAATGAAGTCAATAGAGATTGCAAATATTCTTGATCGAATTTAATAGACTAACTTATTGACTGACTTCACAAAAATTTTTTTGTTCAAAACTTAATATACATAATTTTATATCGATGCAGCCATACCGGTCTGTATGTATATACCTGAACTAGTCTCTCAGTTTTTTAGTTCAATCAGAAATTTTGCAGACGTCTTTTTTTCTTTTTGTTGCCTTTTTTTGAAAAATGCTCGCTTCAGGTAGCTTTTTAAACGAAAATGAAAGGAACCTGTTCTTATCAATACCCATTAACATGAGAATAAGATCGTTAGAGATCTGTCTAAATAGAAGTAAGGCAATTTTTTTAGAGGCTAGATTTGTCTTCCAATGCCTTTGTGCTACTACACATATTTGAATATTTTGAATTTACATTTTTGGGGGAGTGCAAGCGAGTTATCAAATTATATTTTTTCGATTTTTAAATATTTTCGAGTGTTGTCTGTGCCAAATTTCACATTAAAATAATCACTAGTGTTTACTTTACGGTTGTCTTACTGAAGCACATAAAGTGCATTCGGCTATTTTTACAATGAGTTAAGTTATTCAACAAAGAAGTTCCATTTAATTTTGTGTGCAGAATCAAATTTCTCTTGTCCAAATTTTCAGAATGTTGGAAAAGGCCTTCGGTGATAATTATTTTTCGCTAGCAAGAGTTTTTGATTGGTACAAATTATCCAAGGAGGGTCGAGAACCTCTTTACGKCGCACCACGTTCAAGACGGTCATCAGCATCAACACGTCAATAAAATAAAAGAATTGATGGTTGTGAATCGACGGTTAACAGTCAGAGATCTTACTGCCATAGTTGGAATATCGGAAGGATTATTGAAAACCATTTTTCAAAGATCTTTTGGGCGCAGGATAATGAGAGCACGATTGGTTCCAAAGGCATTAATTTTTTTTGGAAAAGCAGCGACGCGTTAATGTCTGTGAAATAATGCTTTCTACCAGGATGCCTTGAAACGTTTTATTATTACTGGCGATGAGTCTTGGATCTATGCTTAAGACCCGGAAAAAGACGATCAATCGGCCGAATATCGTGGCAAAGGTCAGCCGAAGAAGAAAAAAACACGTCAAAGCAGGTCAAATATCGAGGATATGTTGACAGTTTTCTTCGGTTATCGATGTGTGGTGCACTCCGAATTTCTTCCAATCGGCCAGCTAAACTATCAATAAGGAATACTATTTGAATTTAATACGGCGATTGAGCCAAGTTATTCGTTTAAAGAGGCCGAAATAATGGGCCGACAAGTATTGGCTTTTGCACCACGATAAGGCACCGTGGTTTCGTAAAGAGCCTTTGGACAAATGTTCAACTAATATCGTGCCGCAACCACCGCATTCGCCCGATTTATCTCCGTGTGTCTTCTGGCTCGACCGCTTCAGAGAAAGTCATTAAGACATTGAATGTGAATCTCTTCGCACATTGAAGACTATTCCGGAAATTTACTTTAGCAACTGTTTGGAGGATTGAAAAGGCGTTGACGTATAAAGCCCAAGGGGGATTGCTTTGAGTGGGAGATTTTGAAGAAGAGATTAAAAATTTTAAAATCATGAACAAAGTCTTACTATTTTTTGCTCACAGTAGTRCTTAGGTATGAACATGTATAGATACATAAAATGTTGCAAGTAGATATGGGAATAGCGGCAAAGATAACAGCATAAATGCGATTTTAATCAGTTAATTGCATTGTTGGAATTTTTATCACACCAACACAAGCACAATGTTGCACACAAACCAATCCACAACAACCATTGTACATACACACACATAAGAGAATTGAAATTGAGATGTGAGTGAGCAGCAGACAATAGCGTTGTTGTGTGCATTGGTTGGTTGGGCATTTTAATGTGATCAATTTGTGTTGCGACTCGCTCACCGTAGACATACCGGCGCGTTTGGCAACTGCCAAACGTTTTATCACGAATGTGTGAATTGCCTACACAAGCAGGCTCAGAATACAAAAATGTGTAAGTACATATGTGTGGGTAAAAATGTTAAGGCAGCACGGGCGCATATTGAGTGGTTCTCCGCAAGAACAAAAAATTTCGACTTTTTTCACTTTTTSTATATTTTATTTTATTCGGCTCTTCATTCATTTCTTTGTTTTTCTTTTGCTTTTAATTAACACAACAATTTACAATAATGACAGCAAACAATTTACCCCACACACACATAAAAACTTTCGTTATTGATATGATGGGGGTGGCAGTTTTTTTTTTTTTTTTTTTGAATATATGTACATATGTGCAGTGGAATGCACGTACGTTGGGAGCTCATATTAAGAGATATTAATTGACAAATTTTGGACCAAGATAATAGGATCCAATAAAAAAGGGTATTCTTTAGACGCTTTGAGGTGAGGTATTATTTGGGCACGCGTAAAAAATGTATAAAGATCAAATACGCCAGATTTGATCGCCAAAGGCGGAAAGGCAAGCTAGGCGGCTGAAAATGTAAACAGWGTTTATGGTCCTGWTACTGTAGCATTGAAAAGAACTCGGTCTACCACAGWAAATTTTTTTTTTTTAATATCTTCTTTTTTTTTATTCAAGATAGTTTTCTTCAAGCCTTATACACTACTTATACCGACCATATAACACTTCGATGTCATTTTATAGTCCAAGTTGTTCTTTGGATCAAAATAGGAGTCAGTTTCGACAATCAACTCTTCATTTAACGAAAATTTCTTATCAGTGAGCTTTCTCTTGACATCTGAGAAYAGGAAATAGACGCTAGGGGCCACGTCTGCTRAATACGGTGAACGCGAAAGCAATACGAAGCACAATTCATGGATTTTCGCCACATGGAGCCATGTTTCACCCATTGTCACATATGGATCTGAACATCTCCAAACAGGGATCATCAAAGATCATMTACTACTTTTCCCTACGGTTAAACTCTTAACTCCAATCTATACCGTCAACAATTGGCGCGTCTGAAGGAAGCTAACGGAAATATACTCAATAAGTTAAGAGCCCACTTTATAGTCCGGACCTGCCACAAAATGACTTGTTACTGTTACTGCCTATAGCCAAAGCTTGTGCTGGGGAAAAGCTTGTAAGAATCGACTGCCCCAGTTTCTGTCAAGAACCATACGTACATGGTATGTATAAAGAAAAACAATTTTTTTAGAATATTAATTATAGAAGTTACTTAACCAAAATCTTTGCATAGTCAGAGTGAAGAGCTCAGAACCGATTTATCAATCATCACCAGTAGCTGTTGCTACAGTAACATCCTATATATACATATAAACAATAAGATTTTAGATGTAGCGTATAATGAGTATAATGAGGGTAATTGTGCAATATCGCTGAATCTGTATCACATCGAACGCACAAGTTCCCAAAGTGTTCAGTACTGTACTATCTGATATTGATGGTCACTGAATTTCTTTGTCCTTTTCAAATGAGGAATATGGACTATATTCCACTTTAATTCGAATATGTACTCAAGATACGAGCTTTGTTAGTTTACGAGATCCAATCTAGAAGATTTTGATTTGACCTTGCTCTAGAGCTCATTCTTCGAATTTTAGTTTCTGGATTGCTTGTTTTAATGACTGGATTCAGGAAGGTCGAGACACATTTATATTTATATAAAGTTCCACCCGATACAGTTTCCATTTSCACCGCACAACGATGGYTTCAACGTTTTCGTTCTGGTGTAGAGGTGGTCAAAGATGCGCCACGCTCCGGAAGGCCTGTCGTCGAAAATTGCTATAAAATCGCTSAATCGGTSGAAAGCGACCGGCAGAGAGCAGCCGTAGCATCGGTCAAGAGCTGGGCATGAGTCATCAACAAAAAATTTTGTGAACAATYGAAAATTCAATAAAAATACCGCAAGACTTTTTTGACAACCTAATATGTGGTAAACGTTTCATTGAAGATGTCTGAACAATTTCGTTGCTTAAACTAAATAATAATATACTAAATAAAGATTAAGCACATCACCGGAACGAATCCTGATTATGAACCAGCCAAGTGCTATTTAGTCGGCTATATTTACCAAAATAGTAAATAAGAAAAGTAAAAGTTATCAGAAATTTCTGTATCTGTATAAAAATGTCGGTAGATCCAGGGCCTCAGTATTCCTGATTGATTCTAAACTATCTACTCTCAATTTGCTTGACACCAACAATATAACCGAATAAAGAAGATGATGATGAGCACAACTAAAATAACTGTAACACGGAGGCAACAATTGAGCAATCGAGCGCAAAACATTGTGAGCAACAGGAAACGAAGCAAAGTGAAGAATTTCCAAAAGAAAAAAAAAAAAACACGTAAAATTATACGCGGAAATTGCTGGACAAGCAATAAGGGTGCGAAAAAGAGCAATAATCGTATCAAATTCGGCGAAACGGAAAATTTAGTTGAAATGGCATCAAGTCGGACAGCGAGAAGAAAAACGTTAAAACACAGCTGAAAAATTGGGGAACTTAAAAGAAAAATATGAAAATGCAGCACAGTAAAACTGAAAAAATATGTTTTGAGACAACAACGACAATGCATGTGAAAAGTCAACGCACGCGAATGACTAAAGCGAAAGCGATGAGGGTAGAAATATCACGAAAACTCGATGATATCAAGTGCAACAAGGAAGTTTGCAGGTGAGAATGTGTTGATGGGAGCGCGCGGGCGAAAACAGAATTTAATAAATTTGTAAACAGATTTGTTAATTTCTGCATGAATTTTTGATGAGAGAAATTTTTAACTTTTTTTGAAGTAACCTTGCACTTAAGCACATTAATATGGAAGTGTCTACATTGATATGTTTGTATATGTGCTTGGATTTCGAGCAAGTGTTGCATGTGTAAGCCATATAACGGTAAAAGCGCAAAGTTAACGACAACAAAAGTATGGCGGTAACGGCTGCATTAAAAAATGCCGAAGGCAGTGAAGTAAAGTCACTGAAAGCGGTTTTATTGTTGCAGCTCGCACTATAAACATTTGTGTAAAACATGCTACATAAGCCAGTCGGTTACATATAAGTATGTGCTAATGATAGTGTAAGTGGAAAAGAAAATAAACTTATGGCAACCGGAAATGAAACTGAAGTTGAGTGAGCTGTAATAAAAACGAGTGTAACTGAAAAATATATAAACGATATAATTAAAAAAAAATCATATTTTTATACAAAATGACGGCAGCTTGGATAATCCTCAGCGATAGATGGTGATACTAGGAACTCGGAATATTTATAATTCTTCCGCAAACTGGCGGATTTTTATCAAAAGAGGTCCACTGTGCTCAAATTGCATTTTGTCCATTTCATCTTTTTCAAAGCAATCCCCTACCGCTGCGATACACTTATGCCAACGTATTTTCTAGTCGTCAAAGCACTTCGAAAAATCCTGCGTCGTGATGGCCATCAGAGCCTTTTTCGATTCAGCTTTTATATCTTTAATTGAGTCAAAGTGGTGTCCTTGGAGTGATCATGTGAATTTGCTGAATAGCCAGAAGTTACACGAAGGTAAATCAGGCGAATGCGGTTTTAGTTATTATTTGACAAATATTCAACTTGTTACCTATGAAAAATGCTCTCCGAGTTTCATACAATTACTTTCTGATTGACCGATATGGTAGACGTTTAAACATCCCTATAACAAGTATATGGAAACTAGAAGTCTTGACTCAATTTTATCATATTATTTATCCACAAAGACATATAGTTATTCAAAAATATTTTTATTAAAAATATATATGGACGTTAGGGTTAATATGCACCTCGTTTTACCCATTTTAGAAAGAAGAACACAATATTTTTGGGAAAATATTAAATGTTTTGTAATATAATAATATAAATTAATATGTTTTAAATATGGAATTTTGATATTTGAATGTGAGATAGCATTTTAAGTACTAGTTGTAGAAAGTTTGATTCAAATATCAGATTGGATAGAAATTGGCCGAGATACGAACAATATTGAGCACACACATTTGATTGCTCT